>NW_024540330.1:0-216784 GCF_016647625.1 Suillus subalutaceus
GGGCTCAGTGCTGAGTGCAAGCTGTACATACACGTATTTCCATGGCGTCAGTGGTCGGTCGGCATAATAGATGTGTCGCCACTCTTATCCAGATCACATCGGTTATTTAACACTGCAAGATAGAATACTGCATATTCGGAGCATTAATTCAAACAATTGGAGACGATAGAAGTCAACAGGCGCGAAACCGACCCGATACATGATGGAAATGAAAGTGAATGTAAGCGAGAGCATGACAAGACATTAATATCATGTGCTTAAATACAGCCTTCAGCTACTTGCAATTGGGGCATGATCGACAGAAAGGAGCTCCACGGAACTACATACCTCTCATTGAGACCCGCAGCATCGATCAGGACGAATCTCTGGCCTGAATCGACTGGGTGGTGTTCAGAGGTACAAGTGGATCCCGTTGCATCGCCAGAGGTCTGCGCGAGCAGTGTGCGCGATTGTATTGACGACTAAACTTTTCCCCGAGGCAGTTTCGCCAAAGATTAACATTTCTTCCCTCGCAGGGCGCGTTTGCTATATTTAATCGGTAAGTATTGTCGCGGCTCATCCTACCCGCTTCATCTCCTAGACAGTCCGCTCCATCCTATCCAGCATCAGCGGAACCTTTGAAGGCGATGGAGGACACCCGAAGGCCGTGTATGACCTTGCAGGTGCTTCAAACGATTTCGCAAGGGAAGGGGCAAACTTCATAGGAGATGAGGGACGTGAGTGGGTGGGGGGCTTCATAGGAAATACGCTTCTTTCACCAAACTTTGGACTTCTCTTCCCGAATTTGGTGGCGATATGCTTCTCTCGCCTGAGTTTGTGGGAGATGCACGGCGCTCGTCAACAGTGCAGACAGCAGAGTCTAGCAAGAAGGGCAGTTTCTGTAGTGTGTTCCCCTCACTCGGGGCCAGAGGGTTGTAGAGGGTGCGACAGATAACCGCCTGAGCCTTGGCAGTGGCACCTGTGTCAAGAATGGGTCGGGTTGTAGTGAGTGCTGATTTGCGGCGCCCTTGGATGGCCTATAGGATAGAAATTAGTTGGAAACACATCACGGGAGAGAAATGGTAAGAAAAAAGGAAAGGAAGTTAAACGAGACAAGGGATTTAGTAAGTCTCACCTAATGATGTGTCACTGGTAAGGTCATGGCGTTGCGCAAGGAAAGGAAAGCGAGGAGAGGCAGGCGACGCCGTAGCAGGAAGGATCCAAGCAAATGTAATAAGCTCCCACACGCTGTATACCCTGTAAAAGCTCAAATCAATTCAATTCCAAAACGCCATCCAAACACTCTATCATACGCATATCCAACCCAGCTTCAACAAAGATAAAAATATACGCTCGCCTTCAATGTTCGTCTTCTTACTCATTAGCATCATCCCCGACCCCTGCGTTCTCCTCCTTGAACTTTCACTCCTCCCACAACTGTCGATCGAGAGGCGTGCTTTGCCAAAGACGACGAGGATTGAAAGCCTGCCAACGTACATGGTTTATTCATAAAGGTATCAGTGTAGGTATTATAGGCAGATAATCCACGCGCACCTTTCTTTCCAGAAACACAATTTTTCATGTTCAGATCACTGATCTCTGGGTAATAGAGGCGCACACTCTGCACGTCGGGTCGCGCCCAAAGGTAAACTGTCTCCTCGTCAATTGAGAATGCTACTACCTGTTCATTTGCCATCCGTTTCATCAGCCACAGCATCTTCAAGTGACAGCTCTATTCGCTGCCATTCATATGCATCGGGTTCGTTGATGAACGAGTTCGAACAAGATCTGGTTCGTTTGATTCAGCCTTTGTCATGCATGCAGGTCATGCGATCGTGCGGTTGCGAAACAACTCGTGTACCTAGCTTCGTCATCGACCACAAGAATGCCGCATCGGAATATGATTACAAAAGTGTGAAGTGTATCACAAGTACCACAATCAAGAACTATAAGTGCGGGACCAAACTAGTCCACGGCACCACTTTGTATGCGTCAGGAGGAAGATTGCGTAAAGTGAAGAACATGAGTACCAAGAGGACGGCACGAGTTGTGATGTACAATATGACAGATGCCAAAATAATCAACATATATGCGACCCTAACGACCATCGGTGCATGTAACATGGGATTCCAGAGAGAAGAAAGCCAGGGTGTGAAAGTTATAGCGACGGCACTCATGCGCCATAGCACCTGTTCCTGGTATGTGGGGAAGGAAAAAAAACCAAGCCATACAATGGATGCCGCCACATATGGTTGCCATAAACAATGCAGCAAGCAGAAGAACCCACATGTCCAAATCTTCGAGCTCAACGCTGCCATCAAATGTCGGAACTCGGAGCTTGTAAGATTTGGGAACGTCATCTGCGCCCAACAGTTCTCCAATTGTGATGAGGCCTGGAACCATGTATTCGTATCCTTCGACACTAAGGTAGACATAATCAGCAGCGGTATAATTGTAGAGGCGAATAGTACATACTTAGTAATGTGATCCTCTGGCCTTAACTCGGTCGACTTCCCAGTACACTGGATATGGGCATTGCACATCGAGAGGCTTGTTCCACCACACAGCATAAGTGAGGAAATTGAGGACCGCAAAAGCAAGCGTCCCTGTTTCGAGCTGGGTGGTTTCAAGGTGATAGATGGCACGTGTGATGAGCTGCATAACAAACCAAGCCACTTGAAAACATGATCAATCCTTTCGATATTGCATTGCCTTTGCTCCTGTCATAGATCTGCTTTTTCCGTTAGGGTAGGGACGTCGATACACTTGGCACGTATCAGGTTGAGGACCTCGTAAGGCTGTAGTGTGTGGTAGGGTTTCCCGTCCACATAAAGCATAAAACCACCCATCAGCACAAGAAGCTGTGCGTCTGAGTCCACGTGTAATCTAAGGATGCACATGAGTCAACGTTTAGATGAACACGAATCAGGCTTACCTTCAGATTGCTCTGAAACATAGGCCTTGAACAACTTTTTGAATGGCTTCGCAAGAGCACGAGTCTCTGGGGTGGGCGCTGGAGTAATATGAACCGCTGAAGGAACACCAGTATAGATGACGGTTCACCTTCGGGATTGCGCTAAGAGAAGCCGGATGCTATCATGATCTTGAGAAGCAGGCATGGAAGTCCATGAGGAGACGGATTCGGGGGTGCAAAATAGAATGTCGAGCTCACGTTCAACATATTGCCTCTGCAGTTGCTGCGATGGACCTATGATCTAAGGACGTGCATAGTGAGTTGTCGACGAAAATATTTAGTATCAGAAAGAATGATTCACTTTCAGACTGCTCCTGCGGCTTAGAAACCTCGAAATATCCCGATTCCGTGAACTGTCTTGTAACACGGTGAGCGCTGAACCATTGACGCATAGCCCATGTGACGATAAGTTCAGGAGCGATGAGCGCCATTATCATGACCCCAAGTCGGCGCCACAGCATAAGAAGGGGGCTGTCCTTGGGACTCGGAATATTAGGGTGGATGGCACTGTATATGCATGCGAATAGAGTGAGAACGGAGCTGGAGATGATGGACCATATGGTTATGGTTCTTGTCGTGAATGTACAATGAGGCGGCCTGGTTTGCCTGATGTTTGCAGCATGGCAACTTGGAAGTAAAGTTGCTAGCGCCCAACACCGCAATAAATCGAGTATAACCAGTTCAAGGCTTGTGACCATCTATGGCCAACCCTTGCCCCCGTCAATTTCTTGGCAAGGTCGTACTGAGTGTCTTGGAGTAATGCTGAGATCGTACAAAAGCGCTCGAGGGATTCCCACAGCCGCAACCCTGTTTTTTCGAACACTGACCATAAACGCTTCATCGACTCCGAACATCATGCTTCACTTTCATTACTATTGGTGGCTGCACAGGTTCACGATGATCCTGGAGTGGAAAAAGGTCCTGATCCTCAATCATACGCTGCACGTCTGAAATACAGTTTTGGGACCTCCAGACCTGTGGTATCCATCACCAAAACACACCAGCGGATCTCTACAAAGAAGATCTCAGATTTTTAGGTCCTTCCTTTCGATCAGGGCAGAACTAATCCCATGTCACATATCGCGATGCATCCTTTCAACTTGTAGGGTATTAATAGCCCCAACAATTTGCAGTTATGTTATCACGATGTGGAATACATCCTTTCTCGAACTACTTCTCGCCCATTTCGCTCAGACTGATATCCCCTCGACCGCGGCCGAATCAATCCAGTTTCACAGGTACATCTGCATGTGCAGGTCGTGTAGGGCGTACTGTCTTGCGTATCGATCGTACGTTTAGTTTCATTCTCATTCTTGTTGCCTGTTCAGCTGTTATCCGTACAGGTGATTTTCGCTCTAGCAGATTAATGCGACGAAGAAATACTCAAGTTGGGTTTGCATGGTCAAGCTCACCACTCCATGACACAGCACGAGACACTCGGCTAGATTTCGTCGACACGTCGTATAGTTGGACAGGTCTCTCAGCAGACTTGAGTGTGCCAAGTTTGCTATCTGAGATAATTCGCAGACAAAGGAACCTCCAACAAGCTGTTGGGTTCAGGGCAAGCTGCACGTTCTTGTAACTCCGTGTTGTCAGTGGCTGGTCGGCACGATAGACGCTAGTCCTGCCTTGCCACCTTCATCGATAATACAGATCACACTAGTCATAAGTTGGCACACATGCACGATAAAATTAAGAATATAGCGTGTTCGGAGCATAAGGAGGACAACCACCGTAGCGTATTCCTATCTGTCGGTGCGTGCGCAGTGGAACTCGAGCGGAAAGGCCATAGCACACGTGTGCATGTGCAGCATCGAGATACTTGCGTCATGTGCTTGGTTGAGGAATCAGCTCCTGGCTGATGTCTGAGTCTGCACCGCTTCGGCGTATACTATGTGTCATCTTCAAGGCTCCGTCAGCTAAAGTATAGTGGGTTTGAGGCAATGCTAAAATCCAGCGAACCGAGAATGTCATTGATCCTCTTCAGATAAACCTGTCGGCAAGGCACCTCCTGGGGCTTGGTGTGTCAGCTTGCAGTGGAAGGGGGGAATCGGAAGTCTTATCGATGATCCAGAACTCCACGCCAGGGGACGCAGATAATCCGAATAACCTGCACGCCCTAGCAGATAAATGTCGTATTGGCAGGTCATGAACCTAAGGATTTCGTGGGCGATACAGGACTCCAGGTTGTGGTGGCTATCCGGAAGACGCGTCACTGGGAGATGGGTCACCGGTAAGCTTATGGCATTGCGCAAGGAAAGAGAAGCAAAGATAGGCGGACTATGCGCAAGGAAGAGGCTAAAAAGATACGACGAGCTCCCCGTGTGCCCACGTATATGTACCCTGTATCAGCTCATAAAATTCAATTCAATTCAAAACGCCAACTGTACACTCCCATCATCTGCATATCTGACTCCCCACCTCAAAAAAATAAGCTATGCACTCACCATCTTCTCCTTCTCACTCACTCGCGTCCTCCAGAAATCAACCTTCACTCAACTTACAGCCGTCAATGGTGAGGCATGCTTCGCCAAAGACGACGAGGATTGAAAGCTTGCCAGCGTAAATGGTTAATTTCTAAAGATGTCGGTGTGTGTGGGTATTATAGGCAAATAAGTCACGCACCTTTCTTTTCGGAAACATTTGCAATGTCCGCGTGCAGAGTATTGATCTCTGGGTAATAGTGCATGCCGGGTCGCGTCCAAAGGTAACTGTCTCCTCATCGATCAAGGATGCTGCTACCTGCTCATCGGTCATCCGTTTCATCAGCCGCAGCGTACCAAATAACCCTATTTCGCTGTTGTCCATGGTGATGAGCAAGTTCAAGTAAGACTTGGACAGAGTTTGTTCGGTTCGCGTCATGCTACACGTGCAGGTCATGTGATCGCGACATAGCTCTATCATCGGCCATGGTCCACAAGAATGCTGCATCTGAATATCATTACAGAAGTATATGAAGTATATCACAAGTACCAGATCAATAACTATAAGTGCGGCACAAAACTAGTCCAAGACACCGCCTTGTATGCGTCAGGAGGAAGATCGCGCAAAGTGGTGAACATAAATACTAAGAGGACGGCACGAGCTGTGATGTACAACATGACGAATGCGAGACAAATCAGATCATATGCAAACCCCAGGATGTACTGTACCGAACCGGGTAAGAAGTAAACACGAAAACAAACCACAGGTGTGAAAGTTATAGCGACGGCACTGATGCGCCATAGCACCTGTTCCTGGTATGTGGGAAAGGCAAAAAACCAAGCCATACAATGGATGCCGCCAAATATGGTTGCCATAAGCAGTGCAGCAAGCCGAAGAACCGTCTTGCTCGAACCTTGGAGTTTGATGCTGCCATCAAATGTTGGAACTCGGAGCTTTCGAGATGTGGGAATATGAGGCAAGCCTATCAGTTCTGCAATTGGGGGCCGAATACTTGAGCCAAAATCCCAAACCGAGTGAAGCGGAGGACTGGATCCAAGATCCTAAACCAAGCGAATATACTGACACTAAGGCAGACATAATCAGCAGCGGTATAATTGTTGAGGCACGTACATACTCTTCATCAATGTGATCCTCTGGCCTTGACTCGGTTGACTTCCAGTACACTGGATGTGGACATTGCACATTGAGAGGTTTATTCCACCACACAGCATAAGTGAGGAAATTGAGAACTGCAAAAGCGAGTGTCCCCACTTCGAGCTGGGTGGTTTCGAGGCGATAGATAGCGCGGGTGATGAGCTGCATAATAAACCAGGCCACTTGAAGCATGATCAATCCTTTCGATATCGCATTGCCTTTGCTCTTGTCGTGGATCTGCTTTTCCGTTAGGGTAGGGGCGTCGATACACTCTTTACGTATCAGTTCGAGAATATAACCAGGACGTAGTGTAAGGTAGGGTTCCCCGTCCACGTAAAGCATGAAACCACCCATCAGCACAAAGAAGCTGTGCGTCTGAGTCCACGTATAATCTAAGGATGTACATGAGCCAACGTTCAGGTGAGCACGAATCGGGCTTACCTTCAGATTTCTCTGAGAAATAAGCCTTAATCGACCTTTTGACCCACCTCCCAAGATCACCAGGGAAACACCGAAGAAACACCGGCACAGAGGATACACCTTTAGCAAACACTACAAAAGGAGGCAAAAGAAGTGAAGGAAGCGATTTCCACGTTGCTCAGGTGCTTTAAAAGGGATACTTTTCTAAGGACATGAGTTGTGAGATGCAGTGTTTCCAAAAGCAGTGACAAACTCACCTTCACTGGCAGACTCTGGACGAACGCTGGGATACCCTGAGTCCTTGAACTGTCTTGTAACATGCCGAGCACTGAGCCATTGACGCATAGCCCATGTGACGAATCAGTTCAGGAGCAATTAGTGCCATTATCATGACCCCAAGTTGCCGTCGTATGATACCATGAGGACTGTCCTTGGGACTCGGAATATTGGCGTGAATGGCACTGTATATACAACGCAATAAGTGAGAACGGAGCTGGAGACGATCGTCCATATGGTTCTGGTCGTGAATGATGGGGCTTTGAAATTGGTCGCTAGTAGTAGTATTTGTTGTATTTGTTGTAGGTGAAGCTTGGATTACTCCAAAGAGGTAAAGGAAGACGCAAAGAAGTACTAGTAGTAAGCGCATTATCGGATGTCACCTTTGGGATGTATCGTATGCATCCTGTTCGCTATTTGTATGTTACTGGCGGGCGTCATCTCAAGGCAGTACAATGTACAATGAGGCGGCCTGGCTTGCCTGATGTTTTGTAGCATGGCAAGCGATGGGAACTTGGAAGTAATAATCGATCAAGTTACTAGCGCCCAACACTGCAATAAATCGAGTATAACCAGTTCAAGGCTTGTGACCATCATGATCTATGGCCAACCCTTGCCCCCGTCAATTTCTTGGCAAGGTCGTAGTACTGAGTGTCGTGGAGTATATTAATGCTGAGATCGTACAAAAGCGCTCGAGGGATTCCCACAGCCGCAACCCTGTTTTTTCGAACACTGACCATAAACGCTTCATCGGCTCAGGGGTTCAAACTCGCGCTTCACTTTCTTTACTATTTCTGGAATTCTGGTGGCCGCGCAGGTTCACGATGATCCTGGAGTGGAAAGGACCTCCAGACCTGTGGCATCCATCGCCAAACACATGTAGCGGATTCTCAATATCACAGACAGTATCTAGGAGACACGTATCTCAAACCCTCAGGATGTTTGACTCTCTTATAGGGAAGATCTCAGATTTTTAGGCCCTTCCTTTCGATCAGGGCGGAACATCCCATGTCACATATCACGATGCATCCTTTCAACTTGCAGTTAAGGGCATGGCCTATTCACTGCGGAAACGAGATTTTAGGCAGACCCTAATCAGAGGGAGACAGGCGCGTGTAACACGACTCTAAACGTACCTAGCTTGTAATCAGACGTAAATCCGAGATGTCGCAAATTTTGCTCGCTCGCTCCGGAGCAACACATGTAAACAGACACTTTTCCAACTTCGTCAACACGTCTATTCGGACCCCGTTTATTCTCTTCAAATACCTGCAATTCCACCACTAATCAACACCGCATATTCAATATTTCGACGTCTGTTTAGGTCGCGCTTGAAGCAAAGTAAGTTTGTCAAAATTTGTCTAAGTCCTGCGTTACAACCTGCTCTACTAGTACGGGAGTTTTGCTCACGTGACTGCATACAGTCCGACATGTCTAGATATCGATATCGTTATGTCCTCTTAGACCATACTACTCAAACACATCCGAACCCTGTATCGATCGACCAACATGGCTCCCCCTGTACGCTGCTACTGCAAAGTTACAAAGTGCAACGGCATTCTTGTTCCACCTCATGTTTTCGCTCGCATGAGCGCTCTGACTTACGCCAACGAACTCTTGCTGATCAGGCTAACTTTGCCCGGCGTGTCGGGCAACACATCATCTCACAGGGTGATGCAGATATTGAGCCAGTTCCTCGAGGATTTTCAGTTCTGTTACATGAACCTCCCCCTCCCTTGTCTCCGGAGTTTCATGACCCTTTGGAGGATGTTATATTGGATTACGGGGCACTTACAGATGTAGATTTTGGTATTGTGACATCCAGCGGCCCTCTACCCAACCTTGGTCCTAACATGCGCAGTCCCGAGGCTCTTATTGCCGCTGTTGACCACTTTGACGCGTATAACAATGCGACAGCTAGTGTTGCCGCGGCTCGGGCTTCAAGCCTGGCTGCAGCCGAAATTAAGGTGTGGCTGGTCAAGCCATCACAAATGAAAATCTTACGTAATCGAGGGCTTGGCTTGGCCAAATTAGCCATGGCTTGCAGCTCAAGCCAGCTGGCAGCCATTATATTTAGATATTGTATAAAAATAACCAATAAATTATTTTAAACACCTGTTCAGTGTCAATTGATGCCGTGTTATCGATCACACAGCAAAGCGTTAGTTTCGTATACTCGTTGTCATACAAGCTCACTTACTTCCAATGGGTCCGCAGAATGATGTGAGCGATTTGATGCCGAGGTTTGATTATGCACTGAGTCTGGATCAGCACAATTGCAGCATCGATCATGCGCGAAAGCTCACTGCAGCAGCAAAGCTGAAGAAGTTGCAGTGCACCCCACAGGCACAGGCGCAGAGGGGAGCGGAGATGGTGTATGTGTTGGATCGGCCATCAAAGTGGCGAAGTAGATTGGCGAGGATGGTGGGATTCAGGCCTGAGGTGAGAAGGTGAAGGAGAACGCGGTAGTGGGATAGCGGGATAGAGAATATCATCGATATCCGAAAGGGAGGTCTGTGTACGAACGTCGGGGGTTACTATGTCGAACAGGAGTTTTTGTTGATCAGAATCTACCACGGCACTTTGCTCAGAGAACGAATGGTACACTAAGAATAAGGCACCGACCTTGAGATGACCTAACAACTTTCGGCACTCGTCTTGGGTGACCAGCATACGGCCTGGACACTGACCCATACGAATAAGTGTGTGCAGAGCCATTACCATCGAGGCGAGCGAGCTGGGCTCACTGTGGAGTGGGATGGCTAACACCGAAGGTATGTGAATGATAAGGTTGTGTTGATGGGCTGGGCTGCGAGAATGTGGTCACGATGGGAGGCGTAGGCGGGCGACCTGGACGAGTGATCAAGGGCAGACACTCGCTGTAACATTAAATTAGATATAGGACCTTGCAGAGAACACCGCACCTACTCATCAACAATGGGCGACGAAAGATCAGCAGGCTGTTGAGGGGGATAGAGATGGTAGCTTGGACCACGTGTGCCTGGATCTGCGAATGGGAAGGCATTCTGAAGTGTTCATCAGGCCATTGTCAAGGAGAACAAGTAGGAAAGACGCACATGAGGCTCGCCTTGCTTTGATTGAATTCACTGCTCGGATTACTCCAGGTGTATGTGGTACCAACAATCTCCCTCTCGTGGGGCTGGAAGGTTGAGCTTGGCTTCCGGCTCAGTTGTCGTTGAGCCATCACCTGCGCAGAGGAGACGGATGCACCCCGAGGACGAAGGTCCTGCCATTCTGACCAATGAGCTGGGTATGGTACTGGTTGGGTATTTTCAAAACTTCAGAAGTCTCATCGGCCTAGTGGATTGTCAGAAATGGGCACGTCGAATCACGCCATGACTTACGATCCTCTCAACCTGTGATAAGATTCGTTGTTTTGGCTTCTTCTACATTCTCCTTGCGACCTGTAATCTGTTTGCAGATACAGTGAGAAATGGGGGGAGGAAAGATAAGTAAAATGAGTAACTACCTTGACCTTGGATTTCTGATGGACGGCCTTCTTCTTCTTCTTGCCTGCTTCCTTTTCCTTCTCATCAGCTTCGTCTGAGAAATCAACCTTAACACCGAGAGCATCGCGAAGTTTGTTAACGCCTGAACCCTGTGTGGGTCCCGTAAAACTCGACGTCAAAGAATGAGCGTATGAGGAAGTCGAAGACGTGGAGACATAGTCTCCTGATGATTTAGGTGTAGGTGGAGGGCGGCCACCAGTTGAGGATGGACGAGTGAGAACTGCAAATCGTACAGGATCATCCTTCCTGTGATTGAATAGTTGACGACTTGCTGGAGGGTCCCTCTGATGGGAAGTGGGGGTGTTACGGGGCGGAGATGAACTGCTTGTTGCATCGGAAATTGATTCAGGCTCAGTTGTGCGTCTCATGGGGATGGGATCTGTGTTGGGATTGAATAATTTGCCCTGCTGGGTCTGCTTTATGTGATGGTGGTGACGAGGGGGGGTAGATATCTTGAGGTGCCGTGATAAATCTTCCGGGTCTGCCTCTGGACGGGACACAATGACATGAGGTGCAAGAAGAGTCTTATGTGGAGATGTTGCTGCGCGAGAGTGGCGGGAAGGAACTGGTGGCGTCTTAGGATTTGAAAGTTGCAGACGAGATGAAGGCGTTCGCAGGGACGACTTGAACTAGATAAACAAAATAAAATTTTGTCAATGTGTTACATATGAAAAAGAAATAGAACATACACGGCATTTCTTCACTGGAAGGCAACCATGCGCTCTGCAAAATTGGTTGGCTGAGCGGGATCACAGTCCCTTGGCCTCCTTGAGGGCTTTGGCTCATCCATGACCTGTAGGCTGTAGCAGCTCAAGAGGCTTCAGGTACATTCTCTAAGACCGGGTTCAATGAAGTAAGTGGAGAAAGCATCTGCGACTGGCTATGCTCGGACATGGAACGTGACATCAAGTCGTGATGTCCGCTGCTCATCGACTGCCTTCAGCATTGCGTACAAACCATTATGCAACCCTGAAAACCCTTAATGATAATATATTCTTCAAAATACAAAAAGGAGGGTCACGCACTGAAGTCTGGAATACCGCATGAGATGCCTAAGCACAGATTCAGTGATACAGCTTTAATCGAGGGGGGAAAGACAGATCAATGCCGGCACCAGTGAGCACAACTACAAGGTTGTATTAGGGAAACCACGTCGGCAACGGTGTCATACTGAGGCAGTTTTTCCCTGAGATGAAGCCTTGTGTGTGACTCCTCCTGAGAGGTGCCGGATGTTGGTTGCCCAGTTAGAAAGACACGTTTGAGAATCACGAGGAAAACGAGTCAACGATTAAAGCTAGTCTAAGAAAAACAGAACGAGGAGCAAGACACTATGACAAGTATGGGTAGTAGAACGAGAAGCAAACATGAGCAAGAATGGAGTGAAAAAGCAAGCGTCAATGATCATACAACAACAGGGACATCTGGAACATCATCACATTCTTGCTCTGCGATGATTCTGAGAAGTGCCTCATATTCTGGAGTCTCGGGAGTGAATCCACCGATGGCAGAGGTCAAAAGATCACTGGAGCCAGATGACGAAGAATCACCAGAGCTTAGGGTGCACATCAAGTCATACTCCATGTCCTTCTGCGAGGCTTGCCAACCTTCAGTGAAGTTAAGTCGCTCTTTCTTCAGCGAAAACTTGACCATTTGTAAGGCCTCCATCAGAGGCGGGCTGATGCGATTTCTTCTCTTTGTGTATGTCTCACCGCTGGATGAAAAAATGCGTTCGCAGGGAACAGCAGACGCCTGTATGGGGAGATAGCCCATTGCGATTGAATAGATGGTCGGAAATATAGGCTGTGCAGTCTAGTCGACACATCATGATCAGCGAAATGTAATAGAGACATAGGACTCTTACCGTCCAAAACGCAAGTAAATTTGTTCCCCGTGGGCTGCGGACAGCCGTGCTGTAAGAGCTAAATTCCTGTTCTACCGTTTGGGTGCCACCCTCGTTGTGCAGCAGTAGATCTATGTCAGAAAGTCTATAGATTGTCGAGCCTAGTGTTGCAGTGCGTGTCTGGTGATCTGACCGTTCCAAGGGTAGAGAGAGTGCGGAGTCAGAGGTATCTCTCACTCTTTTCTTCCACATCTACAGCATATTAGATCAAAGTTGCACTTTTATGAAGGTAAATAAGTGCACCAGTTCAAGAATATAATCCCTGGCCTTGTTGACTTGGACCATGTCCCAGTTATCATTCATCCATGACAATGAATCGCAGGATCAATGACTGTATAAACACATGAGAATCAGCCTTGATTAAAAGAAACGCATGGGACTGACACATGGCGACTCCATATGCTCCCGTGTGGCTCATCCGCTCATGGTATTTATCAGTCCAAGTTAAACCGATGGCAACAAAAGGTGCCAAGTGCGCAAAGCGCTGCGCCAAGTCCTTCCACTTTTTGACCAGTCTTTCGAAAGCTGGAATGGCACAACTTAGCACAGGAGTGCTCTCACTGGACATGCTTTGCTGGACGGCATACGGTGCCTAATATAAAATGGTAAGTACGTCTCAATTTCGGACAATTTAAGGCTGACCTCTAGGACCACCTCAAGATCTTGCAAAATTTGCCATTCTACTGGCTCTAACTTCAGATGGGCTATAGCCCTTTGATCGTCAGCATCAAGGAAGTTGTCAACAGCCTGGGCTGCTGTTAAGCTAATGCCAAGGATTACGAAATGAGGCCTTACCTGATGAAGTATTCTTAAGCGATTAACCATGACGAAGGACGAGCCCCAACGTGTGGGCTCATCGCACAGCAGTTCAAGAATCGGGAGCATTATCTCCTCAAAATTGTCGTTTCGGAAAATCTTCGCATCATTGCCCGCGTGAATGATGTCTCTGAAGTTATCGCATTGTTTGTTTGACGCGCGAGCCGCATGCACAATGGACCTGGCCCGACAGAGAACGTCACCTTGCAGAGCCGTGATATACACTGCCTTGTCGAAAGAGCTGTTGCCAACTACAAAAGGACCTGGAACACCTGAAAGGTCAACAGTAGAATGCTCGTCCATGATGTGCTGCACACATATATTGATTATGTGTGGAAAGCATGGGACCCTGCGATCAACAGCATCGAATTTGATCCCTTGGCGCAGCAATTGGTGAGAAAGTTCTTCCATTGCAGTCTGGTTATTGGAAGCATTGTCAAGCGTCATGTGTCCCATCTAAACTGAGTCAGAGCATGTCAAACACCGCAAATAAACACTGACATTATGTGTCACACCAGCACGCTTGATCAGATTGAAGATTGTTGACCCAAGTGCCTTCCCCGTATGACTACCCGGCATGTAATGAAAAGCGATCAGAGTGCCCTTCAAAACGAGTGACGAATTGGCAGTTTCCCTTGCAAGCCAATGGGCAGTGAGTGCGAGGAAGGGGCGGAGCTTAGGATCTGACCAGAGGTCAGATGTGAACGAGATTTTTCCTTCGGTTTTCTATAAGGACATAAGACACTGTGTGTTATCAGTAGCTAAACACTTACTGCAAGGTCACATTTCAAGATTGGGAAGTAGTCACGCCATGCATCTATGATCAGCGAGCGAAATTTCGTGCGGCGAGGGATATCTGACTCCTTTAGATCTTGACGCATGAGACGGAGCAGTCGGCGAAACTCTGGACACTCGACAACGTTTATTGGCTGGAGATGACCATCAATAATGTTCCATGGAGAATAGATACTACTCACCTGGTCGTCGGCTATGATGAATCTAATGATATGTCGGTGCATCTCATCGACTGAAAAGTCCGGCAAAACAGCTTCTGACTGTGCAGGCAGCGAATTGTTGCATACGGGATTGGGGGGAACACCAAGTGTCTCAATTGTGCAATCTGGGTCCTGGCTGAGCCTTTCACGCATCTGCAAGATGGTCCAGCCCTCGTCGAGTCGGGATTGCACCTCATTGATCAAGATTGGCCAGGCCACTGGGCCCCGGTGCTCACATTCTGCTAGGTAGAGGTCCATGTGATAGACGTGCACGTGGGTGCAAAGAGTGCCTGTGGTTGAACTAGCAGCGTACATCTGAATTTTCCATGAAGGGTCTTTCTTATGTATATCCCTGTTGGAGGAGTGAGATTGACAAAACACTCCCAGACATGACACTTACTCGCAGGGGATACAGGTACGTTTAAGTGATGCCTCTGTCCTATAGAAGTGGGGGATGTCGACAACTGCCCCTCCCTTTCGTTTTCTTTTCCCGTCATGGGTGGCCAAAGGATTGGATGGAGTCGTAGCAAAGGGATTCACTAAGGTCGTGGCACAGGGATTAGTTGGGGCGGTGGCCAAGGGATTGATTGGGGCGGTGGCCAAGGGACTGATTGGAGTAGAATCGAGGGCACCGTCACCTGTCTGAAGTGGGCTAAGGGCTGGATTAGGTGCAACTATAATGGGAGCACCATCCTCCTCATCATCGGCACTGATTTCGTTGATGTTGAAAAATTCAGCATCGCCATCTTCATATCTTCGAGGATGCTGACGCTCTTGTTGAGGGCATCGGAGGGCAGTGGAAATTGCTGCAGTAGTATTGGTGGTTGCTGCAGCAGCAGCGGTAGTGGTGGGATTGGGAGTAGCAGCCGGGGCGTCAGCCTGAGTAGCATTGGCATTTTTTCGATTTCTGCCGCGACGGTTCATATTAGTGATAATAGAGCTATAGATACAACAAGCGAATCACCTGTATATATATATAAAAGCTTTCTGGGGAGACCCAGGGGAAGACCCAGGAAAATCCCAACGTGCGTGGTGGGGAAAAATCAGTTACATCTGGACTTGATGCTCACCAGGATATTTAGGGTTGCAGGGTCTGATCAGTGATCACTATAGCATTAATAGAGATACGCAAACAGGACAATGGAACGCACACTAGTACATAATATCAGCTGTCTTCAAAGCATGAAAATCCCAATGTGCGTGGTGGGGAAAAACCGGTGACACCTGGACTTGATGCTTGCCAGGATATTTAGGGTTGCAGGGTCTGATCAGTAATCACTATAGCATTAATAGGAATACGCAAACAGGACAATAGAACGCACACTGGTACATAATATCAGCTGTCTTCGACAGCATCACAAGTGAAAGGTCCCTAGGCTGTGCTGCATGCCATAGTCTTGAATGTTAGGTAGGGGGTGCATGATGAGTCCGTGAGTAGAAAAGCATAGGCTGAGTTGTTGCTTGGGCTGTGATCATGAGGCTCAAGGCTGATGAAATCCGATAATGATCAAGATTTGACGATTTGGAGCCTGCAGCAAGTTGGCAGCAAGTTGGAAGATAAGAGACACGTGGGAGTTGCTCAGAGAGGAGTCAGCTGGACGTGCATATTACATGTACAAACAATTTTGGTTTGATTTCGGTTGTCTAATAATATCGTGCATGCTCCACCTGAGCTCATCTACAAATCTACAGATAATGCCTAGGAACGAAAGCCACTACGAGTCTTAACCAGTCGCCATACCCAAATCCTGTTGAACCCTCCATGTTGGCAATCTGACGGTATCCATAGTTTCAGAAACAAATCAAAATATATACATCCATCATACTATGCAACAAGTTTCTTTTTCTGATGTGAGGTAGAAGTAGTTGAAGGTGGTAGGGGGCCATTGCGAGGACGTAAACTAGGTTCAAGAATCATGAGTGTAAGAAGATTAAAAAATCATGTACTCACACACGAGTTGATTTATGAACAGGTGTTGGTTTTGGCAGGCACAGCAACACCGCCTCAGCCACCGAGTGAATGTTGGAGGTTGGAGAATGTATAACAGGGTCATTGGGCTGGATGAAATCCAGCAAGCCAATTTCTGTGGTGCGAAGTCCGCGAAGCATTGAGCGAAGATAATCATAGTCGGGATCTTCTGAGAACGAAAGGGACCGCGAGTAGACAAGAATGTTTGCAAATTCAGAAGGAATACCATCACATAAATCTGCAATGGTTGTGTCCACTTTGCGCTTGAGTATGTCAGAGGTGGAGAGCTTCTCATGGTTGCTAGTTAGCCATGGAAGGGAGCCAAGTAAGAAATAGATCAACATATATGCAAACGACTCAAGGTCATCACGGCGGCCTGGCTCCAAGCCCAAGTGGTTGTTGATTGAAGCGAAGGCAGGAGTGCCTGTGAGAGGGTGCCCCCTGCGAAATGGTATGTGTGTTTCGGTTGCAGTGTTCCAGTACATCTTTGTGATACCAAAATCGACGACAAAGAGAGTTTGCGTTGAATCGCCAAGACCCACTTAAATGTTCTGTGGCTTGATATCGCCGTGAATGTAGCCATATGAGTGAATGTACTCAAGGCATGAAAGCTGGGAAATATGTTAGCATCTGCAACGACCCACTCAAAGTGACGTACCAGCTGGTCTCCTATATTCACGACAGTGTGAAGGCTGAATTGTCGGTTGCGTGTCTTGAAGATATCATGCAATGATGGGCCAAGGAGTTCAAGAGCCAAAGCGTGATATGTCGATTCCCTACCGAACCAAATGACATGGGGGATCCCAACTCCATTTCCAAGTCGTTTCAGAATTTTGTATTCGCGCTCCACAGAAGATGGGCGAGAGGTGAGGGGCTCAAGTTTGATGGCAACTACATCATCATTGAGGAAGTTCTGTGCGTGGTATACAACAGCTAGTAAGTGAGGCTTAGCGAGTCTATGCATTGGATATCAACATCATGTTACAACGTACCATATGACCCAGATCCCAGAATCTTTCCCAGCCTAAATCTTCCGTCAACTCGAGCTGGGACTTTACTCATGCTGTGAAGCCTGCGATAGGTAAGGACAAATACAATATATTCAACAACAGATGGTTGAATGATAGGGTATGCGTGTGCACTGCGTAGGAAGTGAATACAAACACCATCAGCAATGAGATTATTAGTAATGAAAACAAACCTTAGCTTGAGCCAGCGTGTGTGGCTAGCCAGCTGAACAGAGCTGGATATAGGTAGCTTAACTCACCAGGAGAGCCGAACTGCTGACAAACTGACAAAAGCCGAGCTCGAACCGGTCCGAGTCGAGCTGCGGCAACACTAGCGACAGCTGGAGAAGACCACACGGATCTTTCGCACCTCCCTCACCATCTGCTAGTAATATACGCACTTGTCTCGTGGCTTCACCTTCAGTTTCACCTTCCACGAGTTGCATGCAATGCACTCCTTGCGATACTGGCTTGCATTTTACTCTCGATTGCACCCGCCATCGACACTCCTTTTATAACACTTCAATCCAGCAATCGGGTACTTGGTGTGGACAAGACTATCTACACTCTTCCTGTTTGCCCTTCTTGCCACGAAGTTTTCCCTCCTGCTGGTTCAGTGCATACCATGGATACCTTCCGATCTGCCTCGATGATCTTTTCCTGTCAAAACACACTCTGCGGGGTAACCAACGAGCAGTCAAGTCCCCGGTGATAAAATATCCTTATCTCCCACTCTCCGAACAGCTGAAATCTCTCTTGAAGATACCTGGCTTAGAAGCATTACTGGATGGCTCGCCTTGAAGTGTTTGCACTTGTGCTGTAAGTGCATTGTTTGAGGTCGTAATATTACTACAAAACTGTTGTATGCTTTCAGACAGATGCAGCAATTCGCTGGCACTGGCAGTTCTACCCTGTGGACCCGAGTACTCCATGTCTCCAGTTTGGTCCTGGAAAAGCAAGCTGCCACGTTGGTATGGGTATGTTCCCGCACCGTGTGATTGATGAGGTCGTGCAAACTGATCATAGTCAGGGTCGTGGCCTCCACCTGGTGCCAAGGACTGCGAGCGAGAACACAGCTCACTGCCTGATGAGAAAGGAGTGTGCAAGTTTCCATGACCAAGGTATGGTGTACCGGCCGGCTGGGGGTTCATATAATTATTGACACCATGCATAGACAGGGAAGGTGTACGCTGCTCGTTGTGCCTGGGGATGAATGGGGTTTCTGGTAGGTTGTTATTGCCCAACGGTCTTCCCATATTCTCATTTACACCGTCTTCCCCTGGCTAATAATATGTGAGTTTTCTGTGTTCGCATTGAATTGATTCTGACAAGTTTACCATTGCAGGATTGGGCAGCCGTGGTCCACTGAAGTACTCATCGTGCTGCGGCAAGTCGTCGTTGAGCAAGTTGAGTGGGACGGCCCAGGATGAGGCTGGCCAAATTGGTGTGGACCACTCATTTGAGACTGGCGGTCTTGACTAATGCCGTGTTGGTTAGGATACATGGGGGCACCGCTAGGGCGTCTCTGTGGGCCTTGGGATCCATGCATCGTGGATGTGGGGTGTGGAGAACGAAGGGAAGAGCAAGCGAGAAGCTATGGGCAAGCGCATGGCAAATCCTAGGAAGCATATGGAGCATATGGACCTCTTGTACTATATCCTTTGCAGAGTCTAATCAGAACTATTTTGTATATGTATGCAGACATAATTCAGATGTGCAAGTCATGTTTTCCGATATGATCCTATTGTCGGATTAGATACACAGATAACTAATTCTACCTCTGCAAAATTTATGTGTCCAGTGTCGGATTAGAGCCAGCACTGTGTACCTCTCGCTAGTCTAGCGCTTCGGGATTTGCGTTGTATGCGATGTCTGTTTATATTCCGCATATATGGTCTGTCCCTACACTAATCCGGCCTGACTATTTTCTCGTTTCCGCAGTGATATTGTTATCATGACATGTGGCACTCTTCCTTTCTCGAATAACTTCTCGCCCATTTCGCTCAGACTGATCCACGACATCCTCTCGATCGTGGTCGAATCGACCCAGTTTCACAGGTACATCTGCATGGTGGTGCAGGGCGTACTGTCTTGCGTATCAATCGTACGTTTAGTTTCATTCTCATTCTCATTCTTGTTACCTGTTCAGCTGCATCAGGAAAACTCTCCCAAGGCAAATTAGCCAAAATTCACATAAAGTCATAACATTCACATAATCACAGGTGTTTATGAATAAAGTCACTAAGGATGATAATTTAGATGTGATTATTTTAATGCAAACGAATGATTAGCAAGAGTTATCGAGAATTATCTGAACATTGAAAAAGTTGGTCTATCTATGTATGAGTTCAACCAGAAGGTGTCACAGGCTCACAGCCCTCAAGCACTGTATCACTCGTCCACTCTCGCGGGGCCATAACACTAAACCTTGGTATAAGGTGGACACTGCGCTCAATTTCCGGCTTGAATTCAACAAAACCATTCAACATATATAAGGTGAGTAGGAACTTGAACACGGACCATTGGGGGAAGAGCAGTGGCATTGATTTCGGTGGTAAGGCGAAGATGACTCGGATTCGGACTTAACCCGACGGTGCAGATATTAATTCTTGGATAAGGGCGAGGATACTGTGTATGTAGGATCAAGTGAGTGAGATGTACTGCGGAAAAGAACAACGCTTCGGTTCCTTCCGGCGCCTTCCACACTGAAATTTTTGAAAATCGAACCACCTAAATTAATAATTATAGAGCTCCCACGCTTGAATTCAACAGTCCATTTTTCACCCAACTTGCGCCACGCCGCATCTGGATTCTACACTCATCTAACTTCCAAGTCTTGAAGCTTCATCAGTGCATGCACCGTCCACTGCACCAAACTCCACTCGTCCTTCTCTGGTGATTGAAGGTACATTTTTGGCGCCTACGCCCTCTTATGGCTACCATCGTCTTTCTCCACCAAAGCCTGCCTTCCCTCTGCAGCACATGGCCTCTCTTGTCTCCGCGCCACGCAGTGCTCACGCCACGCTCCAGCAAGTTTAAACCTTCTTCCTGCTTTTCTTTTCTTTTCTTTGCCTTTCTTTTTCTCTTCGAAACTTTCGTGACCCTAGGTGACTCAAGACACTTCGACTACGCCTACCGTTACACTATTTTCGGCAGTCTTCCAAACCCCACCATGAGGGACGCCAACATTTTTGCATTTTGGAAGGCCATGCCTCGAATGGTAAGTTCCATAGCTATTATCTTCAGCTAAAACCTAAACAGACAATATTTTTAACAGAGCTGGTCTCCGCGTAACCTCTACAACCTCTGGAGGCGGTCCTGTGGTGCTGAGGCCGAGGCCATTGACTTCACTCGCTCGCCTAAGACGCTGTTTCAGCAGCGTTGGATCTCGAAAGCACTCGTACGTGCGTACCACGGTTGCCTAGGTGGAGCGACGCATTGACGTGTTCATTTTTCGGTGCTGCTTCGCCTCATAGTGTCTATGAGGCACGGAGACTCGTCGTTCATGGATCTGTCCTGCTAAATGGCAAAAAGGTGCGCCTGGTATTAGCTTCGATATACTAATGCGCATCTACAGCATATGAATGCCGACGCACGTCTAGCCCCAGGCGATGTGGTCTCCGTTGACCCTGCAGCTATTCGTTTCCTCCAGGACCCTGAGTCTACGCTGTCCTCGTTGACACCTTTCAACCTTCCTCCATATGCGTCTCTCTTCGTTTTCATTCCTGCCTATGCAGAGGTCTCCTTCTCCACATGCAGTGCCATATACGTTCGCCACCCAACGGCACGCCCAGGATACAGTGAAATTCCAACACCTTCGACGCCGACGGTGAAGTCATTCGGCTTGCATGGGAATGGTACGCAAAGATGCGTCCAAGGACGAGGAGTAAGAAACAAATGGCGAGGGAACCAAAGAACAGATCAAAAACGCAGCTCCACCCGCACCGCCCACTTTAGGTAGCAGCACACCTCACTACTTTAAAATCGGCCGCTATCGAGGCTTCCACCCAAAAATTATCATTTCATTTCGTTCTCGCTACCGCTACTAAGACGGATGCACAACAGTTGTTCAATGCTCGAGCACTCATTTTCATAGGTGTTACATGCTCCCCTACTAACCGCTCTCCACATTCAGGTCCTCTGCTTCAGGCTTGTGCTTACTTTGCTTGTAGGAAGTTGATGTATAGCGGCGCTGCTAGTAGCCACGCTAGCGAGCTGGAAGCATTTGCGAAACTAGTTACTGTTGTCATATGTCCGTCGTTGGTCATAGCATACAAATTAGCCTACCCATACACCCATTTTTAATCAAAGACTAGTTTTTTTCCCCCTGTAATGCTGTCTGATTTGGTCGGATCTGATCATCCACCCATCTAAAATCAAACAAATTAACTCTACAATGCATGATAATTTGCTTGAATAACTTCTAATTCTCGTCTTTTTATTAAGGGGTAAAATAAGCGATCTAAACAGCTAAAACTTTGAATTTGTATGATTTAGACATAATGATGGAACATTAGTTCTAAAAACATCTAATTAGCTTAGGAGATTTTTCCTGATGTGTTATTCGCACAGATGACTCTCGCTCTAGCAGATTGATGTGACGAAGAAATACTCAAGTTGGGCTTCTCAAGATGTCATGGTCAAGTTCACCGCTCCACCACACAGCACGAGAAACTTGGCTAGATTTTGTTGATGCGGCATATGGTTGAACAGTTCTTTCGGCAGATTTCAGTGTGTCCATTTTACTGTCTGAGAGAATTCGCAGACCAAGGAACTTCTAACGGGCTGTTGGGTTCAGGGCAAGCTGCACGTGAGTGTAATTCCATATTGTTAGTGGCTGATCGGCACGATAGACGCTAGTCCTGCAGCCTTGCCACCTTTATCGATAATACAGTCATAAGTTAGCACACATGCACGATAAAATTAAGAATATGGCGTGTTTAAGGCATATGGAAGGCAACTTCCGTAGCGTGTTCTCATCTGTCAGTGTGGGCGCAGTGGAACTCGAGCAGAAAGAGTGCCACGTACCTGGTCGACGAATCGGCTCCTTGACGGTGTTTGAGTCTGCACTGCTTCAGCGTATACTGTGTGTATCATCTTCAAGGCTCTGTCAGCCAAAGTCTAGTTTACTAAGGGGCTTCATCTTAAGGCAGTATGCCAATATGCTCGCCAGCCTGACAAGCGGATGTACATATGGGTTCGAATTCGAAGTAATAATCGTGCATAAGTAGCAGTACTAGTGCAAATTCACAATGAATCAAGTGCTTCATATAATTTATTTATCTCAATTCTCGACTCCGATTCTCGATCGGGCTATGACTAGCCATATAGGACTACGATGTGGCTCACGAACCAAACTTCCATCTGTCTCCAACAATATTAATGTAACACACTTTTGAAAACTCCTTGCTATGTCACAGTTGTATGGTTGTCAATGAGCACGTCAATTCTCTGTTCGAACTTCGGCGCCTTTGGTTCGCAGGGGTCTTCACTGGCAGTAATAGCGCCCCCTCTGTCTTTCATTGCTAACTGGCGGCCGTGTTTAGTTGTGGTGCTTGCCTTGTAACCCTATATACAACTCCATCGGTAATGAAGTACATGCGGCACTAGCATGTGTCAACCCCCACCGTTCCCAGCTTACACTACTGCGGCATACGCAAGAGATTCCAAAGGCCCTTGGTAATGATGCACGTCAGTACATGCCTTCGACTTGAAAACCAATGTTTCATTATTCAAATCGCAGGCTTTTATCTACTACTATAATTCCACCTGGTGAGCTTTTAATATGCATAGAACACAACCAGACTTCATGCGGCCGGATGAATGTTGCGACAATATCCTTAGCCTAGTAGAGTTGAATATTCTGGTAGTTTCTCACTCGCACGATCGCAAGTTGCATCCTACTCGTATCATAACTTACATGTAACTCAGTGCCACTCACTTGTCGACTTCCTTAGATCAAATCTATATTCGAAACTGGGACTTTGAGACTGGCGCATTTGTTGCACACCTGCGACGAGATTTACAAGTGAAATCTCTCACACCCTGACAATGAAGATATCACGAGTAGCCTACGAATTATCGTGCTGATTACAGTTCTTCAAGGCCTGGGCGAGCGGTTGTCACGGTCCAATTGTATATGCCCGAATAACTGGCGCCCTTTGAGACACCCGGAGTATTCTACCTAAATGAACCGCACCTTGTCAGTGTATCCACTCATCGGCACCCTCAAGTCGATCGCCACATCATCGAAGGCTTTCTGGCGCCTCAAGAACGGGTTTGATGAGGCCAAACCAAACGTGTACATATACATGTGAGCGTCTGTTCTAATAGCGTCAACGATAAATACCTTCCGCGCAGTTGACAGTGATGAATCCAGGGCTAACGCATGTTCAACGACAGGACTTAATTCTTCGGCCAACTACCGTCAAACTGGGTCGTGGGTTCAGTGAGGAGTTTCAGCCGATCACGACTCTTCTTTCTTAGCAGTCCTGGGGCGGCCATTGGTGTTAGTCTTGCGCGTCCTTCGTGCATATCATAGTGACTGAGCATCTCTATAACCACCTATGCTTCCTTCGGCGTGTGCATTTCCCAGTCCTGGTAAGTCAGCACGTCAAAGACGATCCAAGAGGGGATGGATCACCAGTAAATTTAGTGTTGGGCAGGGAAAGGGAAGCGAAGGTTGGCGGATGATGCGCAAGGAAGAGGACGAGCTCCCCGTGTGCTCACGTATATGCACCCTGTATCAACTCCCAAAAAATCAAATCGAATCAAAACGCCGGCTGTATACTCCCATTACCCGCATGTCCGACTCCCCACCTCGAAAAAAATAAGCTATGCACTCACCAGCTTCTCCTATTCACTCACTCGTGCCCTCCAGAGTCTGGCCTTCACTCCATTTACAGCCGTCGATAGTGAGGCGTGCTTTGCCAAGGGCGACGACGATTAAAAGCCTGTCAACGCAAATGACTGCGCCAAGGAAAGGAGAGCGAGGAGAGGCAGGCGATGGAAGGATCTGAGCAAATGTGATAAGCTCCTCATGCGCCTACCTATATCAGCTTATAAAAGCTTGAATCAATTCTCAATGCTATCCAAAAACACTCCATGTCATCCACATATCTGACGTCCCAGCTTCAACAAAGAAAAAAGTGCTTACCTTCTTTGTTCGTCTTCTTACTCATTAGCGTCCTTCCCAACCTGGCCCCCACGCTCTCCTCCTTAAACCTTCACTCCTTCCACAACTGTCTGTTGAGAGGCATGCTTTGCCAAAGGCGACGAGGATTGAAAGCCTGCCAACGCACATGATTTATTTCTAAAGATATCAGTGCGTGTAGGTATTATAGGCAAATAAGTTACGCACCTGTCTTTCAGAAACACAATTTCCGCGTGCAGAGCACTGACCTCTGTATAACAGAGACGGGCGCTGCATGTTGGGTCGCGCCCAAACTTGAAGGTAGCTGTATCCTGGTCGATCGGGAAAGCTGCTACCTGCTCATTAATCATCTGTTTGCCGCCGATCTGCCGTACCAAACAGCTGCCGTCCATGGTGATTAATTGATTAGCAAGTGCAAGGCAGACTTGAGCACTGCGAGTTTGTTCAAGTTTGTTCGGTTCGCGTCATGCCAAACGTCGTTCATAGCGGTCGCGCAACAACTTATGTACTATGTAGTGTGTACCTAGCTCCGTCGACGACAAGAATGCCGCATCTGAATATCATTACAAAAGTATGATATGACGCTCCAAAGCGTACTTTAATATAGTGCGCGATACACTATCGAGTGCGCGACACACAACATCGAGTGCGCGACACACAACATCGAGTGCGCGACACACTATTGAGTGCGCGATACGTCGAGTGCGCGATACAAAAGCAGCTTGGTTGGGCCTTGAAGCTTCGAAGTCATGTCAATATTTTGAATTTTTCAACAAGCAAGTCTACTATAAGCGCTAGTAACTATTAGTATTAAGTCCGAAAACAAAAAGTAGCAAGGCATAGGCATTAAGGGCTCCATAGTAATCATTATGGTACTAGAAAAGATTCTGAGTAGACGGCAAGAGGACACGAGAGATTAGACGGCAATATTGACATCACCAATAAAATAATCTTCTGACCAGGGATTAATACGAGGAGGGGCAGATGGACTATCGGGGTCGCGGATACCACGCAATATGATATCAGACGGTTGGGGCTCTACGAAGTCGGGTGGCATGGCAACACGACGGCGTTGAACAATGGGTGAATGAAACTGTGTCGAAAGTAAATCAGTGGTGCCGAAACGTGACCCAGTGAAAAAAGAGCTAGTGGAGGGGATAGTGTTTTTGCTTGGGGTCTGTGGTGCCAGAGACAGGTGTCGAATAACATCAGGGAGTTCATCGATATCTGCATTAGAACTTTCTAAAAAAACTGAATTGAAAGTGAATTAAGAAAGTGAAAATTTGCATTAAAATAGGGACACACGTTTCGTAGGCTGTGACTCCTGTGAGGCCGCATTAACAATACTCGATGCTCGGAGATCTGACACTGGCTCCTCAAGCTCCTGCTTCACCACAGCGCCTACTAGAATAATGAATAAGTGAGAGTATATTTCGCAAGCTACACAACACATACCTTTCATTTTTTTGATGACTGGTTTGTATTCCGTGTCGGAGAGAATCTCGATGGACAATGATGTTTGTCGCCCACGTTTGAGCTTTGCAGCAGCTAGAGAGTTGGATAAATTGAAATAAAAGTAAGTGGTTGAAATTAATAAACTTACCTGCACGTGTTAAGATTATTGGTTTCGCCGCCTCAAAACTTGAAGCATCATCAGAGTCGAGAACATTCCATCATCCCCCATCTCTCGATATTCGGGATCCCATGATGCATAGACATGTTCTGGAATTCTTCTCCGCAATGCTGAAGATATTCAGGTTAGCATCAAGAAATTATATAAGACGGAGGCTTCTTACCTATGATGATGTTTGCATCTTTCACAGGGCACTTGGGTCTACCTCGGAATCGTGCAAGATCATTGCCGTCGGGCCTTTCGATATTTACAACGTCGTAGCGGAGCCTCTCCTTGCTTATCAAAACCCATGGGAAAGAAGGTATGCCAATTCCTTTCCCCTTTTCTGTCGAATTGACATATCCAAATGCCAAAGGGAACACTTCATTCTGCAGGTATTGATTGACTTCGTCGTGAGTCCACGTTCGGCTGAAGGAAAACCTGCTAGCAGTCTCGATATGTGCGCATTGACGGCGTTCCATGTTGTGCAATTTTGTCCGTGATGGTGGGATTGTATTGATGAGGTTCCCATCATCCTTCAACATATTGTGTTAGTTTTTCTTGTGCAATGAACGAGATATATATTCTGAATTTACATCGAGACAATTCACCAAGAGAAGCCATTGTGCGACCTTGGTAATTTTATCCTCGGAGTCAAATTGGCTCATGGCCCTTGCTTTACCGGTAACACGACGAAATTGCAACTGCTCTGACTTGTAAGTGCCGCACATCTGTCATTGTGTATTGCGCACCTTATTGTTCTGCGAATTTAACCAGTTCTATATCCATTCATGACTTCATCTCTTGCTTGCTCGACACCTATCTTCTGATCGAGCATGCTTTTGGAAGAGGCAGCAGATTGCAAGGATCTTGCTGCAGACCCTGCGGCGCTGGTCTTTTCCTTGAATATGCTGACGAGTCTCTTTTTTCCAGATGTGGTTCCATCTTGCTTTCGAGGTGCGTCTCTTGTAGGATCCAGAGCTTCGGGATGCTTGCTAAGCCATGTTGGCATTCTCGACAGTAGTATGGAGCATCGGGATTAGAGGGTGGGGTGAAGCATTCACAGGTGCAGGCTTGCCCTCCCTGACGAAAGTCTCGGCAGTATACTTCACGGCGATCAGACATAGCAGTGTGTGGAATGAAGTAAAGATGGTTCGGGGAGAACAAATCAGTGTGGGTCATAGATTTTTTTATTTTGCATAAGCATGGTTATTGACTCGTAAGTCTTGTCATTTATAAGCTTATTCATTCACTACATGTAACTACAAGTATCCTTCTGTTTCGAACAAAGATAATGCTGATAACCCTTGACACCAAAGTGTTGCACGAGCTTCCCAGATAGGATCACTTAACGAGATGGTAATTGATTTTGTTCCGCGCCTTCCAAATTGTAAGACTTCAATCATGGCTGCATCATCACCTTGCTCATCAGGGAGCAAGCCATAACCTTCCGGTACAATGCCCTTGGTAACTATTGCTCGACTGTTGAAAAAAAAAGGTTTTCGTCATGCTGAGTCTCAAAGGGGCTTTTCTTTCCGGGAACTTCAACAGCGGCATGTCGAATATTCCGTTCCTGGTCTTCTTCTATCTGTAGGATGAGCTGATCCTCCGAATAGTGTCTTCGTCATCAGGATGGCCAGCACCAGTCTGCCCATGATGACGAGTCTGCTCTTGCCCATGAGTACCATAGTATTGTTCAATTGTGTCTGGATGAACTCCGTCACAATTGTCTCGGTAAATACCAAGTGTTGCCTGGCTTATCAGTCGCAAATCCTGTGATGAATATGGTGTCAGTTACTTTATGTTCAAATTTTTGACGTGAAATCTCACTTGTGGACTCTTATTGTTTGTTGATGGGCCAGCAATTGGATGGAGGTTCCATTCTTCACGAAAGGTCTTACAGTCGTCATTGATAGCATCCAAGAATAGATTTTGGAGAAGCCACAAATGACCTGTTTGCTCAATATCAAGCCTGTGCAGTCTTTCCAAACGGCTAAAGAATGCCCTCCAACGTCTCACAAATTGTGTTCCTACTTCAACCCAGAGGCGCTCAATCCTCGAATTTCGAGTTGACCTGTGGTTCTTGTGTGAGAAAAACACCCAAAGGATCAAATGATGATACTAGGCTTACGATCCCCACATAAACGAGCCACGATTTGGGCCGTTTCGCATGACCATATAAGTGGCAACATCAATATTTTCACCACCACGGTCACCTCGCATACGTGATGGCATACCATACTCTTCTTGTGCTTTGAGAAACAAATCGAGAACTGTTGTAGCACAATTATTTGTGCTCGTTTCTAGTGCAACCACCTGGACGAGCCATGATTAATTTCTGATGACTTCAACTCGGACTTGTGACATACTGTTCTGCAGTAACCATCAATAAATCCATGGACAACGAATCCCCACCGAATCATCTTATGGTGCCCATCCAAATGCCAAAGAGCATTGGAACGCTTAACTTTATATTTCCTTCTTCGAATAATTTGTTGGCGTCTGAATTGGCGTCCAATTCTGTCAACTCGTTGTAGGGATTGCCAAATTCGCCTATGTTGTACACGGACACCTTGTTGTCGAAGAAAACCAACAAGGTACCGAAACCCAGACTCCGGTCTACGACATTTGAATATCTTCACCAAAGCATCAAGGTCACGGTCACGAAGGTTGGAATAGCACCTTTCAATGCTGTGTTGACGCATGTAGCGCCGTAATGTTGCTGGATGAACATCAACAATCTTTGCTAGCTCAACATGTCTGATGTGATGTTGAGCAGAGGTGGCCTCGATCAAGAAATCAAGGTCTATTATTTTTTTGGGCCGCCCTCGTTTTCCCGTGTTCTCGATTCCAGTTAATTCTGGTATATCAACACGATGCTCCTCTCTGTAAGATCCTGTCTCAGTATCCATGTATCTATCAAAATTTAGGCTTACTCCTCGTTTGCAGTAGTCCCTAGGTGTTCCAGACCCGAAACTACACAGCCAAGTACCATGGCTACATCAGCTAACCATTTGACTGGGAGAGACTCTGACATTTCATCCGAGTCTGTGTTATCGGCATCTGGTGTGAGTGCTTCGAGGATTGGAAGTGCATTTGATGAGATAGCATCCACATGGAAAGCAATACGGGTAGGCTCGGCTCCATCTGCTCGAAGGACTCGGATTGCATGATCGTAAGTGTGTTGGATATTCTCATAGGCAGCTTGGATTTCGGCCGACCAATTTTTGGTTTCAGGGAGAAGTGGAAGTGACAATGACAATGAAGGACTGTTTATGTCCATTGTTTCCGAGAGTCCGAGTCAGTGCAGGTTGGAAGGGTAATAAAATTGTCACCAAGAGTTCCGCGGGCATAATTCACAGGTGACGTGGTCAAGGCATTGTTTTCTGTGTCCGGTTTTATTACTAACAACGAGTTACTCACTCAAGCTGTTCTTCATTCTACTAGTCAACCTTGCAACTATCAGTGGTTCGATGACTGCTCGACACCATCAAATGTTCTACTTCTCAGATGGCACTCACATCTTCCAGGTTCGTGCACCACTTAGTATCTGAATAGTCTCATAGTGGATACCGCGGACTGACAGTGTACTACTACTAGGCAGGACACTCACTCTTTAGGGTGCATGCAAGCATTCTCGGGGATAAATCACTTGCTTTCCGAGACATGTTCGCTGCAAGCCAGGGCACCCAACTTGAACAGGTCGATGGTAGTACTGATGACAGGCCTATTTGTGTGCCGTCGCAAGTAAGCGAAAGTGCATTTGAATTATTTTTGTCTGTCTGTTACAACAAGTGAGTTTTTTTCAAGTTTTTTTCACAACGGACGACTTGGACAAGTCTGACAATTATACCATACAGATGGAGGCCTGATGTCCTCAAAATATGTAACAAAGCTGTTATTCAACTGCTCGAGCTGAGCGACATGTATCTTTGCAAAGATGCACGAGTCTATGCTGTTCACCATCTCCAGCGGCAGCGTTACTCGCTTGAGCCAACACGACTTATCTCACTCGCATTAAAGTACAACGTCAAAGAGATCCTGCCGCATGCTTTCGAGCGACTCGTTTCAGCTCGCATCAATGATATCTCCGACGAGGAATCTCGCGCTGTTGGGTCCATTGTATGGAACACAATGTTCAAAGTCAAGGAACGACTCGATGTACATCGTCGGATCATTGCATGTGAAGCCCCACCTATGGTGCACGCGGGAACTTGCACGAAGCAAAAACTATGCGAGGATGACTGGAAGCAGCTGTGGTGGAACGGAATGGGCAGATTTTTACTGGACGGACGAAATCCCCAGCCTTACAAGGATGCCGTCGAACGCTTCGAGAAACTCGACATCGGACAAATCAATCTCGACTGCTGGAAGGCTGTGTTATATATTGTGAAAGCTCACAGTGCTTTTGATCATGAGCGAAAACTTATTACTCGTACAGCTGATGATCTTGTGAAGTCCTTAATTGTCGAGCCTAACTTCGAAGATTTCGGTCGTCTAGTTCACTAGAATAGATGGTGCGTTGAGCACTTGATGTTGTGTATCGCGCGCTTGGTGTCTTGTGTCGCGCACTCGATGTAGTATGTCGCGCACTCGATGTTGTGTATCGCGCACTCGATAGTGTATCGCGCACTATATTAAAGTACGCTTTGGAGCGTCATAGTATGAAGTGTATCACAAGTACCATGATCAAGAACTATAAGTGCGGCACTAAACTAGTCCACGACACCACGATGTATGCGTCAGGAGAAAGTTTGCGCAAAGTGGTGAACATAAGTACCAAGAGGATGCCACGTGCTGCAACGTACAACGTGACATATAATGCATAGACAATAAGGTACACCGCAGTCGGTATGTCCAGGACGTTAAAGATAAATAAAGTGAAAATACAAGGCCAGGGTGTGCAAGTTATAGCGACGGCACTGATGCGCCATAGCAAGTGTTCCAAGTATGTGGGGAAGGCAAAAGTCCAAGCCACACAATGGATGCCGCCAAATGTGGTTGCCATGAGCAACCCAGCAAGCAAAAGAACCGCCGTGTCCAAATCTTCGAGTTTGATGCTGCCATCAAATGTTAGAACTCGGAGCTTTCGAGATGTAGGAACAGCACTGAGCAAGCCCGACAGTTCTATAATTGGGCGGAAAACTGGAGCCAAGATCCCAAGCCGAGCGAGTTCATCTCTATCACTGGTACTAAGGCAGACATAATCAGCAGCGGTATAATTGCTAACGTGTATACGTACTCAATGTAATTCTCTGGCCTTGATTCGGTCGACTTCCAGTACACTGGATGTGGACATTTCACGTTGAGAGGCTTGTTCCACCACACAGCATAAGTTAGGAAATTGAGAACCGCAAAAGCGAGTGTCCCCACTTCGAGCTGGGTGGTTTCGAGGTGATAGATGGCGCGGGTGATGAGTTGCATAACAAACCAGGCCACTTGAATGATGACCAATCCTTTCGATATCGCATTGCCTTTGCTCCTGTCCTGGATCTGGTTTGCTGTCAGGGTAGGGGCGTCGATACACCTGTCACGTATCAGCATGAGGATCTCGTCAGGCTGTAGTGTGTGGTAGGGGTTCCCGTCCACATAAAGCATGAAACCACCCATCAGCACAAAGAGGCTGTGTGTCTGAGTCCACGTATAATCTAAGGATGCACATGAATCAGCGTTTGGATGAGCACGATTTGGGCTTACCTTCAGATTTCTCTGAGAGATCAGCCTTAGCCAACCCCTTGACCCACCTCATAAGAGCACCAGGGAAATGCCAAAGAAACGCCGGCACAAATAATGCACATTTAGCAAGCACTATGAGAAGGAGGCGAAAGAAGTGAGGGAGGTGAAAGATGCGATGGAGGCGAAAGAAGCGAAGAAGGCGAGGCCACCCTTGGCAGCACTTTTTAGAGCTTGTCAAGGTCTGTTAGACCCGGTTTCCATGTAGGACAAAACACATCTCTGAGACAACCCTCTCGCAAGAGGGTCTCCCTCAAATCCTCAAGAGTCACCAGAATACCCTTGTAGGCCTCGTTGGAGGGTTGGTTCTGGTCGTCTCATGTGGTTCTAGAGAGCCTTTAGCGTGTTATTTTATGTTCCGCTGCCCTCGAGATCATCATATTGTAGGTCCCGCTGCCCTCAAGATAACCTAGAGCCTCTGGTGCTCCTCGCGCATGACTCATGTTTTACCCCCCGTGTTTCTACTTACACCTATGTCATTTTCTCGCATGTTTTCTCTACTTACATTATGTTTTTTTCCGTTGTAGTTGTCATTCTAATAATATATATCACACTGCTGTATCATTGTTCTTAAGATTCAGTGTTTTCAAATGTGTCCTGACGCAATCGAGAGCAGGCATTGGAGCCGCTATACTGACATTGTCAAAACAAGGAGAAGTCAAAACAATAAGTCCATAGTAACATAAGTAGGGTACGAAAGGGACAGGGCAATATGAGCGCAGGATGAGTTAGGAATGAGCAAACCATCATCCGCAGCACGAGACGATGAGCAAAAGTAGCATCCAAAAAAACACGAGCGTACGCAAATTGAAATACAATTAAGATGAAGGGGGGCGAGGAGGGTTAACTGGATCTTGACTAAATGATCGTGCCACATTGTCATGAGGAACATAGTCCAAAGGCACAGTATCGCGGATGTGATCTGCCCATCTGGAATTATGGTAACGAGTCCTGCCTTGAGGGTATCCACCACGGTAAGTTCCTCCACCAAGTGCCCGCCGTTCATCAAGGTCATCGCGTCGAGAGTATCCACTCTCACGAGCATAGTTAGGACCAAGTACCGGACTGTATCGACTTGAGTATGAGCGTTCGCGCTCACTGTGAGCATAATGATCATCACGGTATACCTCCAAGGCTGGTGAGCTATCCCGCATGGCATATTCATCGTTAGTACGAGGCTCAGGTCCATAATGGTCGGGAGGTTGCGAACCAGCATAACGGTGATTGCGAACGTCACGGTGGTAGAAGGCATCGCGAGGGTAGAGAGCATCATGCTCAGTGATTGGGGTATCTTCACGCAGATGGTGGACCTCACGACGACGCACAGCCTCGTGTATGTACCATGGCTCACGAGAATGATTGCGAAGAGGCTGACGAGGATCGCGCGAGGTGTTGCGAGGGACGTGATGGGGAGGGTCTCGAGGGTCCTGACGAGGCTCGCGGGGATCGCGAAGAGGCTCACCCTCATGAGGGTCATTGTGGACAATTTCATGTTGAGGTTCCCGTGAGAGGCGTACAGCATCACCCTTGTCAGAGCCTTGCTGGATACCCTCACGAGGGTCATGATGGACAGAGAGCTCATCATGAGCTTGGGGTGGGTTGGCTGGAGGGTCACGGGAGTCATGAGAGTCGTCAATAGTACGAGGATCCTTGATGGGATTGGTGACTCGAGGTGGTTCCTGCTGATCTCCTCCTGGTCCGTCATCCTGCATCGCCTCTGAAGGTAGGTCCTTCTGTAACGTCTCCTTAGGGACATGATCTAAACCAGAGGAGACACCACTCTTCACAGCTGCAACCGTCTTCTCGCCCTCATCAACTTCAGATCCATCCGAGCGGCCATACGCCATGCGAAGAGCACGTTTCATCTTACCCTTGGATTCCTTTGTGAGTGGGCGTGGTTTTACTAGAGAGTACATAGACGGTAGATCCTTAGCCATTCTGTAAGAATAGCTGTTTCGAAAAAAGGCTTACCCTTTGTGCGCACGTTAGAGGGACCATCCTGGAGGAATGCTGGTACCGTAGCTATACGCCTCGAGTCAAGTAAAGTTAATATAAAATAAAGAGTACTCACCTGCAGTCTCAGGCTCTGGCGATGCTGCTACACTCGATGATCCCACTGTCAATGGGGACAGAGGGCCACCCTTTATCGGAGAAGTTGGTAGGGCAGGCGTTTTGGGTTGCTTCGGCCGTGCAGCCTTCTTCTCCACTTTCGAAGTATCAGACTTCTCGCTGGACGGGGCCGGCCTTTTTAACGCATGTGAAGTATCCACGAACTTCAGTTTCCTCTTCTTCCCGCGTGCTTCTTCATACTCCGATTCAGGCTCTGTGGCGACATTCTCCCCAGCTGAAGTACTAATTTCAATCACCTCGCACTGTGCTGCGGCAGTCGGTCCCGGCTTTCGAGCGACTTTGAGCGGGTGTGAGGGTGGTAGTGTAACGACTCTAAATGGACGTGATGGTGGCGGTTCCATGACATCTACTCGTGTGGCAAATTTTCTGAACTTCCGAGTAGTAGGTACTATTGGATGATCGTCATCCGAATCATCGTCGTCGTTGGCGTCGGCGTTAGGTGGTGGAGGGGCCTTCGTCACTTTATCAGCCTTCTTGACTTTGGTAGTCGCATTGCTGGGCTTGAGACGAGCTGGGCCATGGTAGTCGGTGTCGCCATTAACAAACAGCCGTCTAGCACCAGCATGTGGCCAGTCAGAAGGAGGCGCTATGCCTGTGATGACAGGCCTCTCAGAGGCCATAACAGATGCTGCACATAACATTAGAATCAGAATGTTCTTACAACGAGAATCTTACCTCGATACGCCTTGTCAACTTTGACAACTTTCATGGTTCCTGACTTCAATGCCTCCACGAGCACCGCAATTTCCTTCTGTGTCAGCGCTCCAATGCCCTTATTCTTCGAGTTCTCATTGTGAGTTTCACCAGGCAAGAGACACCTTTCAGTTGGATATCCCTTGATGCAGAGATTGGCGTCAGCAAGTGCGCTGGACATGCCCTTCCAAGGGAAGTTTTTATCCCAGGCACACTTGCCCCCAAGCTGGGCTAGTATACATTTAGTCAGATGAATTAAAAGACCAGTGACGTTCTGACATACCGACTTGTTTGATAAGTTCAAGCTTAACCCACTTCAAAGCATCATCCCGTCCCTCGGGTGCCTGAGACTGATCACGACCATTGTTTGGAGGCGAGTGGGGGGTCAATAGGTCACTGCAAGTATCATCATGGAATGCTTCATCCACCTCGGCCAAGGATGTACTATTACTGTTTGAAGATGTGGTGTCAGTCGTAGCATCAAGGTAGATACAATCATACTTACTACACGTGTGCTTTAAGATGCCCGATGATGGCATCATCACTCGCACGGCATCGTGTTTGCCAGAACTGCATCTTGCTAAGTATACGTGAGGATTTAGACGACAAAGAATCTTACCCCTGCAGCACCTGGTGTGTTATATGAATGGCCGAGTGACCCGTCTTCATTGACCACTTTGCCACATAGGACGATGGCTGCTTCGAAGCCAGATTTAGCGGAGGCAGACTCGAGCTACAATAGCAATGTGAGATGATGACGAAAGTTCAGGTGAGATGACATACAATCTGTATTACTCTTCGATAATGTTTCTGAAATCCCTGTCCACGCTGAGCTATTGTCTGAGTAGATGATCCAAGGAGCGATGCCTCCTCGTGCATGAACAAGAGGTCTTGGTAAGAATCGGGATAGGCCTCTTTGAATTTGTCGTAACACTGCGTGCGCACGGTCGCACCTGTAAGGAATATAAACCTTGTGCAAAAGAAGATGTAATATAGTACTTACTGGGCGTGCCGCCTCCGGCTGGGGCCTCTCTGCCAATGCGCGCAAGTTCCGTCTGCATATGCTCTTTGAAGTAGTTAGCGTACAAGTTCCAGTAATTAATACCATTCACGGTGCGCCCGCGACTCTTCAAGAATAAGTTGATCAATTGGGAAATAGGGAGTGTAGTAGACGTAGAGAGATCAAGAAAGCCGCGCTCGACTGCAGCAAACCCGACCTCTAATGCTGCATTCAGCTCCGCCGACCTGCGTCCAGTAATTGTATGTCCCTCTTGACGGGTCACCGGCTCGCGCTCTTCGGGAAAGCGTTCATGGAATGAAGGACCTGCACCAATAGTATTCATCGAAGAGGCAGCATTAGTCTGGAATGGCGTTGGTGGAATAATGTTCGTTGCTGGGACGGGAGGTGCATGATCTTGAGACAATGACGATGGAACAGGCTGAGGGATGAATGGGGCAACGTCACCAGAAAAATCCTGCGTAAATCCTGAAGGAGTTTGGCCTGTAGCGTAAGGCTCCAGGGAACATGTACGAGAGGTTGCTTGACCCGATGAACTCGTAGGAAAATTAAAACTTGGTGGTGGTGCTAGACGGCTTATGTCCTGCGCGATGAGGTGATGTTGGGTTCCCCCGGGTAAAAAAGACTCAGCCCCCATCATACTAAAGGTGTCAGAGGAGTTAGGATCCATCCATGCAGGTTGCTGGCGCATAGAATTAAAAAAAATATCCTGGATCTGCGCAGGGGTTTGTGGGGTAGGAAACGGTGAGGCATGTCGACTAGCCACGGGGACCGTTAGCGATGATGTTGCGTTTGCCGAAGTATTATCTGGCACCGCGTGGGTGAAATTTGGTGCACCAGAGTGCACAGGTACGAGGTCTTGATCTTCCACAGTGGTGGCGTGTTGATAGGCCTGGCGACGGATAGATGCGCCTTTGACAAGGCCAACATCCCGCGCTGTGGCCTTGAGCTTACTCCTGAGTCGTGACGGAGTCAGCTCAGCAGGTGGTGTTGCGCATCGACGACCACCACCGAATTGTTCAGACATGTAATCAAAGTTATCGGGGAGGCCCATGTAGCTCGAGTGAGGAGACGGTGGGTTATCGGGGTTGTTTTGCGTCATTTCTGCAGTAGATAGTTAATGAGAGAAGAAGTATGTAGGCACACACTTTACTTACCTATATGCGAGATACTAGAGAGAAAATCTGGCGGGAATTCTGAAGGGGCACAAAAAAAACCCCAGAGCTCTGATACTTATGAGGGATCCATCAGTGCAACGGTGTTCCATAGTTTCACTCGGACTAAGAAATGAGCGGTAGAACTAAACAAACGTACAAGACATTAAAAACTATTCGGATAGTAACAGAGACATACAAGTTCAAGAATGTGTGGGCGAGGGCCTAAGTGAGGGTTTGAGTGAGGCGCTGAGGAGGCTCTGAGGAGGCTCGGGAGGCTAAAAAGAGGGTTCAGAATGATTCAAACACAGATGACATTGAGCACAAGTGACTTACTTTGCGGCCGATATGGTCTAGACCCAATGACAGTACTGTCATGTCAGAAAGGCTGAAAAGAATATTACAGATGATGCGAAAATTGAAAGAACAAGGGACTTATGGTGCAGCCGAAGATCCAGACTGTAGTATCATTATGTCACAAAGGCTGAAATGAGTGCTAGAAAGCGCAAGTGACTTACTTTGCAACCGATGACCCCGAATAACTTCAAATCGAAGTGGTTACCAGAAACGAAGGAGTGATCAGAAACAGTAACTGCGACCCAAGACGTTAGTAGTAGCCGAAGAGGATATAAAGGATGAGGGTTTGGGGAGGCCCGAGAGGCTACAGAGAGGCTGAAAAATGAACGTCGTGTTGTAACTAAGGATAATGTCAATGAACCGACAAAGTTACCTCTACTGAGTTTGAATCAAGATGAGGTCTGATACTGTACATCAGAAATTAAAGTACAATTTCAAAAAAGAACTGTTGTACTGACATGCTATCTACATTTGAAAGTATTCAGTTACTTGCCGTTATACCAGTCAACGTCTGAGACGCTTGGTAGGGCGACAATCACTCTCACTAATATACTGGTCCTCATCCACGGCAACACTTTCATCATCAGATGTAGACCGCTCCACAAACGATATTGGTGGGATAAGATCATCAGTGTGAGCAACGTTGGGCCATGTTGATTTGTGCACAGCTCTAGAAGCCAGCTGGGGTGGCGGGCGTGACAATGGTGGTGTTGATTTAGGCACAGATCTAGAGGCTGGCCGGGGTGGTGGACGTGAGATCTCTACAAAAACTTGAACGCGACGACGACTAGCAGGAAGAGCAGAATGAGAAGGTGCAGTAGGATGAGGAGGTGCAGTAGGATGAGGAGGTATAGCAGGACGAGTAGAAGGTGAAGCAGAGCGAGTAGAAGGTGTGGCAGGAGGTGAGGGGAGACGGCGAAGACCCTTTCGGTCAATGTTACCGTCAGCGAATGCACGTCGACCGCGAGGGTGGATGGAATGATGTGACGGTGCCTCTCCAATGATAATCGGGTCTTTGGACATTGTGAGGCGTGTGCGGCCAGCATCACTTGTGACGGCTCGAATAGTGAGGGCGCCTGTCTTGAGAGCGTTGACCAGATTAGCACGATGACGGAGGGTCAAATCATGTATTCCTTTGGTCCGAGTGAGTGTGGGTCGAGTCTCGCCAGGCATCAAAGTCTCGTCCGGATAGTTCACAAGGCAACATCCGAGCCGAGCAAGTTCCTTTGGGAGAGTTTTCCAGGGGAAGTCGTTTTGAGTGCGGCCATGCAGGGTGCCACCGACAGACGCTGAAATAAAGTCAAGATTAGTGTAAAAGGGAACTAACGAAACTCACCAGCGAGGGCTGCTATACCACCCATGATACAGGGAATTCCATCCAGTGCCTTCCATCCGTCATCGACTTGGAGACTGGCATTAACCCCACTAACTTCTAAGTCCTCTGTTGACACTGCTGCATCCACGAGCTAGAAGTGATCAGCGGATTTTCGGATATAAAACTGACTAGAGAACTTACGAGGTGAGTAATTGTAAAAGAGTGCGCGTCCGTCTGCATGGCAGCATCAACATGCAAGGGTCTAGATATGGTCGTAGTCATCTGCAACAGAGTAACAGGGTACGAGAAAATAGTTAATCGATAACACACAAAAGAGGCCATAGAAATCTTCGGAACATGGATAATTATAGTAAGTTTGAACTTCGAAGAAGCCTCGAAGCCACCGAAAAGCTCAGGCGCCCCCGATTCAAGTATGGAGGGGCAACATGAACATTGAGGGTGATATGGACGGTCTGGGTACAAGTCTATATAGACTTCAGGTCTGGACTTTGCGGTCTGGGTCCAGGTGGCGATGCCCAGACGGAGTTTGAAGCTGTCGGCGCCCCCCGAGCATGGCTGACCACTCCCACCAGTCACATCACGTTGTGTAATATTGTTTGTCAACACTGGCGCAGATAGTGAGCACTGGTGCAGATATTGATGAACTTACTTGCATTAACAGTCTTGTCACGCACTTCACACTTCACTGGGTCTCGCTAGTCACTGGTGGCAGGTGTGAGTCCTGTCATTCCGTCTTCGGTGCTTCTTTCTCATCGTTCTCTATTCACCTCTTTCTAGTTTGCCATTCAATATTCTTGCTGGGTCGCCTTGGCATTTCACTCATTACCTCGCCCTCAAACAGTTCAGGCTCTTTGGTACTGGCGCCGATGAGTGTTGTGATGTTTGTATTTGAGAGTGCTTCTCTCTTATTGTTCTCTCTTCACCTCTTCTAGTTTGCCATTTAGTATTCCTGCTGGACTGTACATCACCTGGGCGTTTTACTCGTTACCTCGCCCTCGAACATTGAGTACCATATCTTCGTCTTCAGTGCTTCTTTCTTATTGTTCTCTCTTCGCCTCTTTTTAGTTTGGCATTCAGTATTCTTGCTGGGTCGCCTTGGTGTCTCGCTCGTTACCTCGCCCTCAAACAATTCACGCTCTTTTGATTGGCGCCAGTGAGTGTCGTGATGCTTGCATTTGAGGGTGTTTCTCCATTGTCGTTCCCCCTTCACCTCTTCTAGTTTGTTATTTAGTATTTAATATTCCTGCTGGGCCGTACATCACCTTAGCGTTTCGCTCATTACCTCACCCTTGAACTTTTTACACTCTTTTAGATTGATATCCAAGCTTGGTTACCCTCCATGTGGCTTCTCGTCTAATCCTACCTGCCCTCTGTGAATCTATGAAATTGTATAATACATGAACTTAGTGGGAACTCTGACACGGTGAAGCAAGAGGAGGATGAGCCTTTTGGCAATGTCGAGTACGTGATTGATACTCCCTTATTTCACGCAATATCTAGGCAAAGGATTCGGAACCCACAAAAGGGGAGGTTATCTACTCAGACGATGATATGAAATCAGATGCAGACTCAGAGGAGAAGAAACCTCTTTCGAAGAGAAGCCTTCATATATAGTAGATACGGGTATCGCTGCCAAAGTTACGAGTTTGTCCAGAGGCTCAATAGAGGCTCCTGCAGGGCTCCCGCAAGGTGTAATGATATTTGTGAGCCAATCAGCTTGAATATATAAATCGTACTGAGTAAAAAAGACAAACATACAGGCATTCTCTAGGATTCAAGGTATCTGAACTAGCCTCATGGGCTCTAACAGCACGCCCCATTGTGTTAATACCAGATTTTGAAAGAAAACTCCATGGCTAATGGTTGTATTGCATTTCTCTAACTAACAGGGCAGCACAGTAGTACGAACTTCATAGCGACTATGATCTTGGTATGTACCATCGTCACGATTCATCCAATTATCATGGGCAGGCGAGCAAAATACCTCACATTAGACGAGAAAGCAGCTGCCTCACAAAGACATAGAGTAACATATTCTCAGTCACAACGGTGAGCATTATAAAAATCTTGTCTAGGTTTGATTCACATGTTTTCGCTATTATAGAGGCAAAATGGCGAGGCAAGCTCAGAATGCTTGTGCCTACGCCAAGCGTCATGGTCGACGCGGACCTCATACATTCAAGATCCTGTCTGAAGCACCTCTGACATCTTCCTTGTTTCACTTTGCGGCTCTCCCCCTTCCTAATTCTTATCTCTTTCACCAATCCCTTGCCGGTTCAAACTTGATCGACGAATCCGACCTCTTGCAATGGGACAAACCACCTCCTTACAATTTCCCCAATCCACCCGACTCTCCAGAGGAAGAGCGTTTCACACAAAATCTCGTTGATGTGATGCATGGACGTTATTTGCGGGTTGAAAGGGAATCTTGTGCACACCGCACAGCCATGTATAGTATGGGAGAGAGTGACAGGCTTCTCAAAGAGATTCGAGACATGCAGAAGAGTTTGAGTGCAGGCTGGAATGAACTTCACACTTGTGTTTCCCGCTTGCAGGCAAGTGTGACTCGGAGACACAAGATCATGGCTGAATGCTACTGCCAGTGGGTAGCACGAAGGATCGTAAATTATCAAACGGAGAAGGACTTGCTAATTACTGGAAAGAATCCATATGTTTAGACATTGTACTACTTTAATTCAACTTGGCTCCACCCTCCATGCACGCTAGGATACTGGCATAGAAAGTACACGAGAACGTAGATAATGTCGGAGATTGCTCATCCCGTCCTCTTGAAGTTGCGTAAGTTGTCGTCCGCGTAGGACAGCAATGATTGTCGCTAATACCCATACACCACAATCATAACCATTAGTCTGAAGAGGTTTGACCTGCGTAAATCATCAAAAATGGAACACTTAGATGTGAGAAATGTCATTGAACTTACACTCAACGGACGAGCTGCCCATCCGTCCAGATCAACATGAACGTTCTTGTCTCGTTGACGGGCCACCATCAGAAGTCGACAAATAAATTTCATGACATCCTGCAAATCCATCAAAATGAACATCGCACGAAAGTGAAAGCGAACCAACTTTGACATCTTGTTTCCATGGTTTCCGTTCAGCTAGACTATCAAAGAGATGAAGCTCCTTTCTTGACAAGTAGATGATGCAAACAACCCAATGGCCGACACCAGATGGCCTATGAATTGGTAGAACCCACACATCTTTCTCCCAATAACGCATCCACGATGTATTGCGCCAGAGCATATCATCAGCTGCATTATAGCGAATGCGAGGAAGATCAAATGTAGAGAAGACAGCTACAGTGGGATTGGGCATGTCCATTTGCAGAAGGACGGCACAACCATTGATACATACGTCGTTAAGAAACGCAGTCGGACGAGTGAGAAAAGCTATGTCTCTCGGCTCGAATACTTGGCAGGGGAAGCCTCCAGTTGACGCCGTGGTTCTAGTAGCTGCGCATCCAGACACGATGACGTGCGAATCTTGAAATGGGGCATGAAAATCATCAATTAGGAGACCCTACTAATACATTAGTGATACTCTGGGCCTATCAACGATATCGACGTACCTCGGGGCAATCCCACACTATGTCAGCACAAAGATTAGACGCTACGTCTTGATCTTCATTGAACTCTGCTCCAGCACTATCACCTTCCAAAATGTCGGCAAGGGCAGCTTGCTCGGGCTCAACCTTCATGGTATCATCTGCCTCGAGCAGTGTTGGCCCGTCCTCGGGAACAGGATCCTGCACCGTCACACTGGTCAAATGAAAAGAGGGACTGAGAGGACCTCCAGAGTAGGTTATAGCCCTATCTAGTGCCTCTTTTGCACGGCTGCTAAACCGAACCGAAGATGCTAATGCATTTGACCATCGCACCTGAAGTCTGAGAAAATGTGAGCGCTTCTGTTGTAATGGAATGAGGAAGCGCTCATCTATAAATAAGAAATTTCGTCAATGAACCTTGAATGAATTGGTAATGAGAACCATACTTTCGGACAATCGGATTGAAAGCTCCAATGCTGTCAGCTCCTCTTCAAAGAAACGACACAAATTGTCAGCCTCCATGCCTAAGCGTTTTTGCTCCTCCCTGCACCGGTCACGTTTAAGAAGGGCACGAATTCCGTCCCTGATGTCTGAGTCTTCCAACCATCGAGGTACCTCTCCAATTGAGGGTGTAACCCAGACATCCTGCATTAATGTCTGGTCGCCACGTAGTTCAGCTAATTTTGTCGGGAGAGGAGTAGGAAGTGGGATATTCCAAGCAGGATTGTAGAGTGACTCTAATCGCTCACAGTAAGAATTGAACTTTCGGATTGCCGTCATGAGAGCAGGTTGGCGTTTGGCTATAGCTTTGCGAGTGTGTTGATGAAGTTTCGTCCCTGAACAATAAAGTTAGAATGGAGGAACAGTATACGCGAAGAGTTACCTAATGCTTGGTGGGACCCGCCCACAGCACGATCAAGTTTATCCCATTCAAAGAAGCTGGCGATAGCGCGCTTTCGAATATTGATCTTGAGATCACGTGTCATGAGAAGGACACGGACGAAGTCGAGACTAACTCCATTGAGCTCGGGGAATCTATCATGAACATTAAGAGAAGAGTATAATGCTTCGACTTTAGTCATGAGACGATCGTGGCCTCTTTGGAGGCTCTCGAGGGCATCGAGGGTGTCATTGGACGCTGTCTCCTTCTCCAGCATAGTCCTAGTAGTCTGCAGGGCTCGTTCTGACGCGTCCAAGTCGGCCTGTAGAGCGAGAACGGTGTCTAGCTCCTTCCTGAGGCGAGCAGGAGCATCTAGAAACAATCAGCATCAGTATTCAGTGCGTGCATATCATAGGCTTGCTCACGAGCACGAATCGAGAGCTGGGCTTGTCGTTGGTCAGCCCACTGAGCCTGCAAGTCATCCACAGACGTTTCACAGCGGTCAATGATGTCGAGGGCAGCAGAGCCCTGGGCCTTAATGCCCCGATTGAGACGGCGTCTGATCCAGTCTCCAAGGTCCGCTTTCATTTCTGACCCTATCGCAGTGGCTTGACGGTCGATTAACCAAAGACGGCGCTGGCGCTAAGTGACTCAAAATAGTTAGTATATTGTTTGGAAGAACAAAATGTAACGCACTGATGATGACCTTTCTACACCAATCAAGCGAACGAATCGCGACCATAACCGTTCAGTCCCCTCGCCATCAGATAAGCCAAGGCCTATGCAAATCCGTGGATTGTGCACCAGCTGACAGGCCCATTCATGACCATAGGCATGCATAGCCGTAGTCGCAAAGCGCAGACGTGAGACAACTTCAGGGGGGAGAATCTCAAACTGAAAATAATTAGTGAATGAATAGCGAATGAATAGCGAACAAATCTGATTACAACCGTGTACATACCTTTGAAAGCGACCGAGCGAGAACACAGCCTACATCATAGAGCGTAACAACCGTGGCTTGAGGAGGGAGTAATGTGAACAGGTGTTCTATCAGTGCTACCGAATATTTCTGCTGCTCTCCAGGAGAGTCGATATTAGCAAAAAATAAGGGAATGTCATGACGGCAAATGAGGGCCATTATTCCTGTGTCGTCGAAGCTGTCCATCGCAGCCTTTTGTTTCTTCCCATCGGCTGCTTCGTATGCACTCTCACATTGATCAATAGCTTCATCAGGCACAAGGGATGTGCGTAGCTTCGGAGGTCGTTTACGTTGTGCATCAATTCGGCGCCCGACCGCATCAACAAACTGTTTCGAAAGGAAATAAGTTGGTTCATAGAAGCGAGGACAGTCACCCGCAGAACGTCGGTGACGATGATGAAAGTTGCCATCCGTAGCAACATGTATGTCCCCACCTTGATCGACGGGTCTGCCATACAGTGTCCCACCAAAGCATGCTGGACAGCGCTGTGCGATAAGTGGAGCACATCGGCCAAAGTGTAAGACAGTTGATGTCAAACTTTCTTCATTGGTTACAGTAGGTGGTGGTGGGGGCCGGTGGCTTGCCACATAGTCTCGACTTCGTTGAAGGCCTGCGTCCACTTGCCGTTCAACTTCGACCTGAAGGACGTCGTACCACTGTACGGCGTAACCTAGGCCACGACGAAATGGTTCCTGCACAACGTCACCCTTTGAGCTAGTTTAGTAACGTGATATGTCATATGGATATACTAGTATCTTACCTGCGAGTCAGTCACTTGAAAACCTCGGCGTGAATAGTGTGTTTTAAGAGCCGATGCGAGAGCATTGATAGCGTCACAAGACCGCTCGAAAAGTGCGCGATAAAATGAAAGTAGATCAACAGATACCGCCATACGAGGTTGTGAAGGTGCGGTAGGGAATAGCCCATGATGAAGGAGGGCCTGCGGAAGGCTGGAGCATTCACAGCTGAGTACATCGATTGATTCAAATCCTGTTGGTACGTTTTGCACTCGTTAGCTCATCCAATGGGCCAGAAGCATGAGTACTTACTGTCAAAGAATAGGCACAATAAACTGGTCTTTTTCTGTGCGCAGGTGAGAGTCGCACATGCTGAGATCACTTTGCAAGTCTTCTCCAAGCCTTGGCCAATAGTGCGGGCATGATACTTCAATTGCGGGTCCACGAGGGTGGGTATGAGCTTTCGCCAGTTTTCGTATAACATATTTGTCGGGTTATCGGGGAGAATACGCCGCTTGTGAGGATTGCGCCCCAAATCTGCGGGCCTATCAGAAACCGTTTCTTCCGATGTCTCAATATCAGTGCCTGTGAATTCCAAGTCATCAAGAATGCTCGTGTGATTGATTCCACCAGCATGATCACCCAACACAGTACAATGAGAAGTCCCTGTTTGGGGGGGTGCATGATCCAATAGTCGTTGTATTTGAGCAAGTAGGCGACGCCGCTTGAGTTCTGCACCAGGTAACTCGACCAGTGTTTGAGTTTTCCTTTTATCTCTGGCTTTCCTCGGGCTTACAAAGTGTTGCCCAAGGCCAAAGGAAACGAGCTGAGCTTTACGAGTATTGAGGGATTTGGTTGGGGTCATGGCGAGAAGAATGCGTCAACTTGCACAAGGACCATAGTACATATTACAGACGCCAGACAGTGCCAAGTACTTTGATTATTAGTTATGATACATAAATAGAAACTCCCAGGCCTACCAGATGACCCTACAAGACCAGAGCCCACCAATGAGCCACCAAAAGCTACAAAATCAAGGACGGGAGGTCATCGGGAGGTGCTATAGGCTCGTGGGAGGGTCGCTGGAGGCGCAGGAGCTAATCCTATATGTAAGCTATTATTAGATAGGAAGGTGGGTGGGTCTTGCAGACGTGTTTCCCACAACATAGAAACCGGGTCTGATAGACCCTTTATAGGCACCGAAATGTCCTGCCTGAGGTGGGCGAGGCTGAGGTACTTCAACAGATTCCTTTTCTAAGGACATGTGTTGTAAGTTATGAGATGTAGAATTTCCAAAAGTACAACTCGCCTTCATGAGACTCCGACTTCGGACCAACGCTGGGATACCCCGATTCCTTGAACTGTCTTGTAACCTGACGAGCACTGAACGACTGACGCATAGCCCATGCGACAATTAGTTCTGGAGCGAGAAGTGCCATTATCATGATCCCAAGTCGCCGCCGTAGGATATGAAGGGTGTTGTCTTTGGGACTCGGAATATTAGGGTGAATGGCGGTGTAGATACACGCAAATATAGTGAGAACGGAGCTGGAGACGATTGTCCATCGAGTTCTTGTCGTGAATGATGGGGCTTTAAAACTGTCGCCAGTAATTGTATTTGTTGTATTTGTTGTAGGTGTAGCTTGGATCACTCCAAAGAGGTAGAAGAAGATGCAGAAAAGTACTACTAGTAAGCGCATTATTGGATGTCACTTTGGGGTGTATCGCACGCATCTTGTTCACTATTTGTATTTTACTGGTAGGCATCAGTAAAATGTACAATGATTGAGGGCCTGGCTTGCCTGATATTCGCAGCACTGTGACAAGGAAGTTAATGAATGTGCATAATGCAACTACTTCCGATCGGGAGCGTTTGAGTGATTGGAATGCAGGTGGAGCTCAGGCGCGAGGTGGACGCGAATTGGTTCCGCGGGATCATGGCAAACGTTAACGTTCCGTCCTTACATATATGTTACTAGTGCCATGGCAAGTAGCCGCAGTGCAAATTCGCAATTCAAGTACTTTAATCTATGATTCTCCAACTTCTTCATCGGGCTGTCAGTGAGCTCAAACGAACCACACTGCAGCGGTCCATCTGCCCCCAATAATATAACACACTCTTGAAAACTCCTTCAAGTCGCTATCTCACGGTGGCAGTGCTTGTCGATGAGCATGTCGATTCTTTGTTCGAACTTTGACATTCTTTGATTCGCAGGAGTCCTGACCGGTAGTCTACCAGTGACTGCGCCCCCTCTGTCTTTCACCGCTAACTGACGGCTGTGTTGAGTTGTGGTGCTTGCCTTGTAACCCTATGTTAAACTGAATCGCGGTAATGAAGTGTACATGCGGCTGCACTGGCATGTGTCGGCCCCACTGCTGCAACATACACAAGAGATTCCAAAGGCTGATAATGGTTCGCGTCGTTATATGCCTTCAACTTGAAAACTAATGTTTCATTATTCCAATCGCAGACTTCTATATATCTACCACGATAATTCCACCTGGTGAGCTTTTAATAGAGCACAACCAGACTTCATGCAGCCGGATGAATATCGCCTAGTAGAGATGAATATCCTTGGAGTTTCTCCCTCGGACGATCGCAAGGTGCATTCTACTCGAAACGGTTCGTATCCTAACTCACATGTAATTCAGTGCCACTCACTTGTCGACTTCCTAGATCAGATCAATATTCAAAAACTGGGACTTTGAGACTGGCGCATTTGCTGCACACCTGCGACGAGATTTACAAGCGAAATCTCTCACACAATGAAGGTAGGCGTGGCTATCACGAGTAACCTATGAAATGTCGTGCTGATTGCAGTTTGTCAAGGGCTGGACGAGGGCTTGTCACGGGCTAGATTGTATATGCTCGAACAAACGACACCCTTTGAGACACCCGGAGTATTCTACCTAAATGAACCACACCTTGTCAGTGTATCCACTCATCGGCGCCCTCAAGTCGATCACCACAGCATCGAAGGCTTTCTGGCGCCTCAAGAATGGGTTTGATGAGGTCCAACTAAACGTGTACATATACATATGAGCGTCTGTTCTAATAGCGTCAATGATAAGCACCTTTCGTGCAGTCGACAGTGATGATCCAGGCCTAACGCGTGTTCAACGGCAGGATTTAATTTACCTTTTCTTCGACCAACTACCGTCAAACTGGGTCGTTGGTTCAATGAGGAGTTTTCAGCCGATCACGATTCTTCTTTCTTAGCAATCCTGGAGTGGCTATGAGTGTTAGTCTTGCGTGTCCTTCGTGCATATCATAGTGATTGAGCGTCTCCGTAACCGCCTATGCTTCATTTGGCGTGCGCGTTTCCTGGTCCTGGTAACTCACCACGTCAAGGGTTTTCTCCTGAATGGTTGGTGATGAAATTATTTCATTGTACATTCCATCACACCGCACGAGAAAATTTACACCTTCATTTTCAAACGTCAGGATGCCCTTGCCTGAATATCACCGGTTGACATAATGAACGCAAGAGTAATGCCTTCCTCGCTATTCTGGTGTGTACTGCCATCGAAATGTTGAAACTCTAGCGTTATGGGGAATACTTATGGGCAACGAGTCGAGGAAGTGGGTCAAAGACTGCAACGATCTCCACGGGCATTGCCGATCGTCTTCAGAGGCGCCGGAGAAGCCAGTCGTTAGGACATCAATGCACCATTCACCATTCACGCATCAGCTTGAGTACTTCGTCAGGCTGTGGTAGAGTTCCCCGTTCACATTGAGTGTGAAACTACCCGTGAGCGCAAAGAAGCTGTATGGCTGAGTCCATGTATGATCCACGGATGCAAATGAGCCGCAAATGAACAAATGATTTAAAGTGAGACTTACCTTGAGATTGCTCTGAAAAACAAGCCTTCATCCCTGTTTTGGATCACTCCGCAAGGGTCCGAGTACCCGCATATCCTGCTGCGGGAATACATATGAGCTACTGAAGAAGAAAACAAAGTGCAAATAACTCACCTTCAGAATGTTGTGTGGGAACTTCGATGCGGGCATGGATGCAAGACAAGATGTCGAGCGAAACTTCATATTGCTCTACAGATGTTCTGGTACGCTCGTTAGCTAGTAGCACGGACTGAATCGCACGAACAAACTGGAGAGCATGACTCACCCTGGGGACGTTGCCCGAGTCATTGAACTGCCTTGTAACATAACGAGCGCTGAGCAACTGGGGATAGCCCATGTAACGATTAGCTCAGGAAAAACGAGTGCCATTACCATGATTCCAAGTCGCCATGAACTATCCATAGTACTAGTCGACTCTGTACGAAATGCTGGATGGATCACTTGAACAAGTGGCTCGACCAGATGCCAATTGAGCAGGATTAGATGTTGTACATCGACGTTCGGAATATATTGAAAGGATGGTTCCTGTCATAAAACTACGTTATTGACATGAGCAGCAATTGTCGAAGTATCAAAATTATCATACCCAGTGCGGGTTTTCAATCGGTGACTGCTCTGGGTGGCCGAACCGCTGTCGACGCTCACTTGGTTGAGGTTCCAATGTCTGCTCCATATGTTGGAGCCTCTGCCCGACGGAATCAGAGTCAAGCCGTTGCTCGAGACGGATCCTGGAATCATCCATCATCCGAACCAGTGTTTAGTTCACCCGGTCAAGCCTTGTGTGGATGTGCTCAAAATCCGAGATGGCAATATCCCTGCGCAGTTTTCTCATGATTGCTGTCGGCGTTTTATGTAGTCAGTAGAAGCTCAGGCTGCTACCAGAGAACACGACTTACAGGGGTGGGAGGTAAAACTGCTTCAACTTCTGAAGAAGGACGACTGCTTCTACAATGTCTTGGTTGGTTGGTGGATCTGAAGAAGACCATGGTCGCCAGATTCGAGATAACGAAATGAACGATACTCCAAAGTTGGACTACATTGTTGCTAATAGAAGACGATTATCGAACAACTGCAGGTAGTGAGGGGACTCGAGGTTGGGTGCATACCTATGGGCTTCCTATCATTGTCGCCTTCCATATTCGTGCATTACTAACCTCGAATGAACTCCTCAAACGTGACGTTGCTGCGGTTGTATTACTGGAGTGAAGCTATATATGCGTTGGGCACGTGTGAAACGCGACTCGGTGTAAAAGGACGATGAACTTGGGGCGGTGGTGGTTGTCAATGATGACGACAAGACTCAGAGAATTAGAAGTCCGATGTGCGTCGTGGCAAGTGGCTGCAAAATTTCAAAGCTTGTCTTCGCAACGTCTCAAACGCTGAGCTACTCAATCTTATCTCATAGCAAGTTCAGTCACGTCGTCGGCCCGTCATGTTTACGATCTGCAAGAGCTTTCCCGGAACTCTGAATCCATGGTGCCCTGAATGTCTCGCGCTTGAAGTCAACGTTGGAGCAGGTTGGAGTTTGCCCTGAGGCTTGTGGCTAAGGGTATGAGCTGTTGTTAGGACCATCCTTTCTCGATCTACTTATTGCCCATTTCACTCAGACTGATCAACAACGATCTGTCGATCGGGGCCCAACCAATGTTGTTTCACAGGAGCGTCCGAATGCGTGGAAGGTGCCGGAGACTGGAGACCAAAAATTCCCGTGAGCTTCCAACAAGTTCTGGTCTTTGCAAGCCTCGATCTTCTACATCCGTGATGAGAAAGAGACATTGGAAGAACGTTGTGGACGAGGAGAGGACTCAGAGGAGAAACGAGTGTGAGCTCCACGTACGTGTATTCACATGTTGTCGATGGCTGGTCGGCATGAACCAGAATATTGAGATAGATACCGCTAGCTTGCTGCTCGTATCCAGATGATATCGATCGTTTAGCACACTGCAAGATAGATAGTGTATGTTTGGCATACAATACAAGTTGGGCAGTGAGACGGACAATGTGGCGAATTCGAATGGTGTTGTGTTACTGACGTACTGTAACACTCGAACGATTACAAATCGAGAACATGATTCTCCGTGTCAAATTTCGAAGGCGATAGTTGCTCCTGAATGGCACATTATTAAAACCTGCATAGTTCCCCATGTTCGTGGCGTACGTTTTCATTTCATCGGACCGAGGAACTCACGTGTCAACTCGCGGAATCCGGTGGTTAAACAAGATCAGTGACTAACCCGAATTATTTAGCCGCACATCCTCGCATCTTGGCCTTGGCCTACTACGACTAAGTACTAGCAACTGAATCCGACCCACATCCTCTGACCGTCTGCTACTCACGAGGCCTCTAATTGAATAAACAAGGGGAACTGCGGCATGAGGTATGTGCCGCACGCAATATCTGCTTTACTAAACTAACCGTGTAGGGCGGAGGACTTGCCAAAGGATTTAACATCCTTTATCACTCGAACAACTCAAGACCACGTCAACGGAGGTGGATTTGGCGATGTCTGGAAATGCAATTACAACGCAAATGGTACTTCAGCCGTCGTCAGTCCACGTGTTAGACTCGTTTACCATGCGCTGGCTTACGCCGACCAATCGATCAACACATAAGGTCGCGGTCAAGGCCTTCAGATATCCAGAGCAATATTATGATTCAGAAAAAATAAACAAGGTAAGAGTTATGAGGTCCGGATATATTAGCACATGCTACTTATACCATTTGTATCATCCAGAAAATTAACAGGGAAATTGGCATTTTGATGATACTAAGCCATGACAATATTGTACCGTTGTTGGGTACAGCGACAGGATTTGGACGGAGGCCGGAGTTGCTCGGCTTAGTAACTCCGTGGATTCCCAACGGCACGTTGAATGTCTACCTGGCATCTCAACACAACGAACTAACGATGCTGGACCGTTCACGCATGGTGAGCAGAATTTTTATCACGCCCTTTCTCTTATCAAGGCTGACTCGAAGTTGGAAGTTGAAGGACGTCAGTGCTGGACTGCGTTACTGTTAGTTTCATATATTTTCTCATGCTTTGGTAACCTACCATGGGTGCAGTGCACTCGGTACCTGTCGTGCACGGGGATATAACAGGGGTGAGCCCGGAGCTGCTGGGGTATCCTCAAAAACTAATGAAACGGTAGGCGAATATATTGATCGACGAGGGAGGCCAGGCGAAGCTAATCGATTTTGGTCTCTCCACCGTTGTCCTGCCCCTTCTCGGCCAGCTACACTTGGCTGCAACATCGATACATGCAGGTGCTATCCCCTACGCAGCACCAGAACTTCTAACAAGTGATATTGGTGACCTACCTTTGGAAAAAACGAAAACGGACATCTACTCTTTTGGTTGCGTAATGCTTCAAGTGAGTTGGTTGTTGTGGTCACAAGATGTTTGCCTGGGGACTCATCAAACAAGATTCTCTCGGGTCGGCGCCCTTGGTCTGAGATCACTCAAAACCTGGAATTGCGTGTTTATGGTCTGATATGCCAAGGTCATAGTCCGCAGCGCCCCACTGGCCACCCTGCAATAATGGACTCAGATTGGGACATCATTCAAAAATGTCTGCAATTCAAATTTCAACTTCGGCCTTCAGCAGATGAAGTATTTGACCTCGTCATGCGTAGGGTTTTGTCATCAGGTCAGCTTGCATAGTTCGTGGTGCTTCTTTAACCATCCACTCATCTGAGCTTCAAGATTCTTCCAGCCCACCTAACGGTCCTCCCGATGATGCATCATTCAACACTGATTCTTGGCCATCACTCCCGAGTCTCAGCACTGGTCCCGTAACAGCGTTCAGCACTGATTCTTGTAAGTTGCATCCATGTCGAGTAAGTGTCGAGGCGAATATATTTCATCATCATGAGTAGTTCGATCGACTGGCTTCCTGAGACATGAACAGAGACAATCAGCACCATCACCACCGCTACCTCCAAGCGCATCGTTGAGCAACCACGAAGTACGTGCTCTACTTCTCGAGACGCATTACCGCAGAGAGCTTACTGATCGAATATAACAGATGCGCCTACGGCAAAGAAATATTGTTATATTCGGTGAAACCGGCTCAGGGAAAAGTTCTATTGTCAACACAATCGCACAATCGCAGCTCGCAAAGACATCCAACGATGCACATGGATGCACTTCTACCGCTCAACGCTACCCAGTAGAAATTTCAGGCCAGCGATTCGTCCTAATTGACACCGCAGGTCTCAACTTAGGGACTGCGGACACAGTGCCGGCGACTAAAGCAGAAAAACAGTTGAAGAATTTGTTGCGTGAGCGCATGAGCTCTAGGTTGGATGGAATCAGCCTTCTGGTATACTGTATGTGCAGCACAATTGCCCCCCACGTCCTTGTTAAGGCCTACAACAAATTCTACTCTGAAATCTGCCAGAAGAAGGTTCCGATTGTTGTCGTCATCACAGGATTGGAGAAAGAGACTCGCATGGAGAGTTGGTGGGATACCAACAGGGAAAAATTCGAGGGCATGGATTTCGCAGACCATGCTTGCGTCACAGCGCTTTGGGAACACCCAAGCTTCCCGGACAACATCACTCATCGTATTGGAGAGTCGGGCAACATTCTGCGCAACCTTATTTTGAACAAATGCTTGGATTTGGCGGTTGACGACGGCTCGGATTTGGCGGTCGACAAGAACTGGTTGAAGCAGATAGGTGGCCGGATTGTTAAGAGGAGACAAATGACGAACTGGAAGTAAAACGTCAGACTTAGGAGATTATGCTGGTACCGTGTATTACTTGCAGGGTGTTCAAATGTTCAAGTTCCTCGTCCCCCTCCGAATCCCAGCTTCTTTATTCCACTCATCCACGCTTCGCCTCAGACGTATCCGTGTCCTTGCACGATGTAAAGTGCATAATCAGATGTCTTACCCGACACTAGTACTCAGACACGCCCCCGATGCCCATGTCCTCCGAATTGCCTATCGCTCCAGCGACGCTGACATGTTCAGCTCTAGCGTCCCCTTTCCCATCATGCAGCTCCCTACTCCTGTGCCATTTTCCCCAGATCCGTGTGCTGAAATCACCCTCGTAGAAGTCGACCTCGCCTTTTGAAATCCAACTCTTGCTGGTGTGCGTGGTCTTCTTTGCAGGAATTTTGATGTTCGCTGGCAACGTGACCCTACTTGGGGCGAGCGGTCTCTGAGGATACTGGTCCAAACTGGAATAGTGACACATTAGCAACTCAACTCGAGCATTGAATATCGAATCTTAATGTATGCATTCCTCTCTACCTTGGTCACACTTCGCAGAGGCACTGACTATGCGTGTGACTGAATTCTCATGTTGATCTCATCATTCCAGACCGACTCTCACTAGCACTCTGCTGTCCCTATATATGTCGGGGCCGGGCTCAAGTAAATTCCGCTCATTGACGGATTTGGGCGCAGTGCAAGCGATGATGAGACGGAACGAACGGAGGAGCGTCAGAATTTGAAATTTTGAACAGAAGCCACGATAACAGGGTATCATGAAAACCAACCTGGTTCCGACCGCAGCACTGCTGCTCAACTAAGCACCTGCGGCTACAGCATGCCCAAGTGACACGAATAGCAGGTCCACCACCACCATCCTTCTCGCCGCTGACTATTCTGTTGCGCATTACTGTGCTTGACCTGGCTTTTGACCTGTCTGTAACCACGACATCGTTTCTCCTCCGAGTCAGGGTCATAAAACGAGAAGCACTGTTAGACCCACATCTTCGGACGAACGCGACAGATACACCACCATATGGCACACAGGCTCGTCTGCACCTCAAAAGAGAATTAATCGCACATGGTTATGTCATGATCGACGGTGCCGAAACAGTTCATTGTAAGTAATTCTTGAAGGAGATGGGCTGGGGGTGCTGATATGCACAGCCTGGGACGGGATACTATATATATATGATACGTTATATGGATGTATCTCCTAGCTATTATTTTCAAACATGTAAACGTCATCTCGCAGCTGCAATCATATATAAGTATACAGATTGTGTAAAAGACCAAAGCTAAGTAGAACAGGCAAGCACGTGGCAGGGAAGCTTAAGACTCCCATTCAAATCCCGCTTCAAAAGGCAGTGCAAGCTTTAACTTTATGACACTGCCTCAGAGTCAGATCTCAGACTCTGCAGACAAACGGTTGTATCGACGTGCCGGCGCACCGAGTTCAATGTATGGCGTCCCCATTCTTTGGTACACCTATAACGGCAGTACTGCCTTGAACTTGCTCGCGCAGCTTTCCGTGACATATCCCGACGTTACTTAAAGCTTGGTTACTCACATCGAGAAATGTCCAGACTTACCCCACTGACTCTTTTCTCCATATTCTTCACCAACCACTTCTTTCTAGAGATCATCGAGGCAGCTTTATATATTGATATTTGATCCAGTCATGTTCAACATCAATGGCAGACGTGTTTTAGCGCTGAAAGGTATGAGTGCTGCACCTCACATCATCCCTCTTCCCATTCTCACATTCAGTCATGCAGTGATCGCTGGCATGAACCTTCCTATTCCATCTGATCCCATGCCCATCGGTTATTATGTCCGTGTCTCTACCTCCAATGGTCGGTGGAACACCACCATCAAGGCTGCAGAGGCGAACCACAATGTTTCATGGAATGAAACTCTCAACATCCACGGGCCCCCACTGACATTTTTCCGGCGGCTCATGTCCATGTTCTCCCGTACATCCGAAAAAATGCGCCTCGAAATTCATGCCTTATACGAGTTTGGGCCCCCTGAGCCTGCATATGCGTTTGAGCCCCCTGAGTCTGTATGTGTGTTTGAGACAACTTTCGAACAACTGCTCGGACGTGGCGGACAATCCAGTAAGTCCTCATTCCTCACCTTAAGCTATATCTTCGTCTCCTCACATCGGTTCCAAAGCAACACTCCCGGCTATCAATAACCTGGGTATATCTCTTATATTGGAAGCGCAGCGTAGTATTGAAATAACTCCACACGCATCATCAGGCAGCCCCGAAGTACGAAGCCTACTTCTCAAGCCACATCACGCCTACTAATAAAATGTAGCAGACGCGCGAACGGGAAAGAAACATTGTTATCTTCGGCGAGACTGGCTCTGGGAAAAGTTCGTTCATCAACACAATCGCACAAAGGCAGCTTGCAAGGACATTCAATGATGCACATGGGTGCACTTCTACCCCTGAACGCTATCCAGTAGAAATTTCCGGCAGGAAATACGTCCTGATTGATACCCCAGGTCTCAATGAGCCGCCCGAAGGCACAGTACCAGACGTGAAGGCAAAAGAACTGTTGAATAGCCTGTTGCGTGAGCTCATGGGCTCTAGGTCGGATGACATCGGCCTTCTAGTGTACTGCGTGCGCAGCAGGACTCACCCTTACAACTTCGTTAAGGCCTATAACAAGGTCTACTCTGAGATCTGCCATAAGAGAGTACCAATCATCCTCGTCGTCGAAGGATGGAGGAATGAGCGGGAAATGGAGAGTTGGTGGATTACCAACGCCGAGCAATGCAATAGATATGGTATGCATTTCGAAAACTATCCATACGACTCAGCTGCAGAGCAGATTGGCTTTTGCCCAACCTCATTGCAAAGCACTATGCAGTCGACACCAGTCGGTCTAAGGGTGTTCCAGGAGCGTGATGCGCATCGTCTCATGGTCAAAGTACTACCCGGTGAATAACAGCAAAGTTTCTCATTATCGAGTCAAACGATCACGATGACGCTGGAGGTCTATTCTCGACATTCAATCCTACTGGAGACCTCGAAGATGATTCTATGAAACAACAGTTGGCGCAGGACTTACACGGTCTTATTTGACACTCCCGTCCCCATCCAAAATAAGTGGGGAGATTAGAAGCTTTGCCGGATTTTCATGTGGAGTGGAGTTCATTTTATCACGACGTACATGATATTTTTCTTGTTCAACATGCACAGTCAGCGTCATTTTATTTTCGTATTGTCTCCACTCCACCCTTTTACTTATTCCCTGTCGTGGTTTGTACTACATCATTAAGTCAAAGACTGAGTACCGAATTCTTCATCCGATTCAGAGTTGAAGGCATCTATGGAATTAATAGGGTCGCAACTAAATGAAAACGTCCCGTTGATGACACTTGGCAAGTGAACCTGGTAGACTGTAAAAAGTTGAGTTTATCCTCGAAGAAGGGGTTGGGCTTTGGTCGTGCGAGTGCTTTACATAGCAGGAGCGGTGGGATGGGCGCGGGTATCGAAGGGACGTTCAAGTTCATTGGTTGGATGTATGAACGTGCACCTAGTTGATGGAAGCTGGAAAGTCAAGGGCAGAAGAGATATCGACTGGTCGATGTCAGATGAGTGTCAGTTTATGCTGACAAGGTTAATAACGTACGAGGCAGGGGTATTGAGGACCAACTCGAAAAGTCGGGGAGACTAGTATGGGGAGAAATGATTCGTTGTAAGTAACAAAACGGGGTGCCGATATCGATTGCACAGAAAAATGAGGACACACTATATGTACTAAGATACGTTAGCTATTTTGAAATATCAACGGTGTCGTGGTCTCCCGCAGGTGCAATACATATTGAGATGCAACTCAGTGTAAAAGACTGATGCTTTGGGTTGGAATTGACGGTGCTTGCGGTTGTTGAGGACGATGAGCTTGTGGCGTTGGTTGAAGTTGATTGTAAGAAAAGTGCTGTCTTCGAGCTGGGTGACAATCAGAGGGCTCAGTTATTTTGCCGCATCACTGCGGGCGTAGCTATTTTAATCGGTTGTCATAACACAAAGTCCGAGCATCAATAATATCGAACTTGCACTGCAGTAGTGAGAGGTTGCGGGATGTTGCCCTTGGAGCATGGGGGCTGTGGAAGTGTAGGAGTTTGAAGCTTACATAAGGGTATGTGACTGTGCACTCGGAGTCATAACAGGTGCTACAAACTCCCAGTTACTATATGTCGCCTCATTCGAATGGATGTTTTGATCGAGAACCTAATCTGTGTTCGACTTTTTTCTGCGACATATTCACGGGAATTCGAAAGAAGAACAGGATGTATGGACAGCTGGTTGTTGAAACCACGAGGATCATCAGCTTAAACGCTCATCGCACTGCCGTTCTTCCGCGTGTTATTGCTGCGGCTTCTGCCTCATATATTGACTTTGATTTGCGTACCGTGGAGCCTGCAGTGAGACTCAGATAAGTGATCATGACCTGATCGAACCTGCAATGCGATATCATTCATTGATTGCACCTTAGCGTCAGTCCAAACAACCTTTGCCTGGCTTGCGGACGTCATTTGAACTGGACGGCTGTCCAGACTCCAGATAGTGATCAGCGGGCATACCGAGTGGGTCCAGTCAGTCGTGTTCTCACCGGATGGTGCTCGCATCGCATCTGGTCCGGTGCGGCTGTGGGATGCAGCATCTGGACAGGCATGTCAGGAGTACACCGAGGCAAATTATTTCTCTCTGAATACAGGTTGCACTGCCCCTCACACACAGGAGCATCCCACCATGTCACCCAACACTTCGTTTCGTTCTCATCTAGCTCCAAGTTGGAACACGCACTGTGCAACCCTGCTTACCTTTTGAGGGTATCTTTCATCATGATTCTAATTCGACCCCTTTCTTGCTGCAGGCTGATGGGTGGATGATGGGACCCAGTCGTCGACTCCTTTTCTGGTCACCTCCCGGTTCCTGACATGCATTTTATACTCCTCGGACTTCATTGGTAATCCCAAGAGGAGGCGTCGAGCTTGATTTGAGCCGCATGGCACATGGGACGCACTGGTCAAGTTGCCGAGATGTGTAAGTTCTTAGTTTTTAATATCCGTCCCTCGCATTTGCTGAATTCAAGGCATCTAGCCGTACTTCGCGATGATATTATTGCGGTAGTCGATGTTAGATATATATGAATCAAGTGTCAAATTTCACTCCCTGTTGATCTTAATTGTCGCTCAACGTTGTCGCCATCTTAGACATGGCCAGACTAGGTACACTCTGTTCCAGCGCCCAGTTGTCGTTTTATTCCCATATAATCGAGTCTGTCAACATCGAGCATCTTACAGAGCGCCCTCGTCTTTATATGATGTATCACCCAACGTGATCCAATGCGCATGCATGTATGCAGGAGTGATCGAACTTCATTTGAACTCTGACAGAATATTCAGCGCCCAGGGACAATAGTTGCCTGCCACGACTATTCCTGAAGGCAAGGAACAAACAATTACCCGGGTTTCTTCGATCAATCGATCTCCAGGTGGGAAGAGCACCACAACACTGATCAGCGTTGCATGCTGAAATACTTTGAGCGCATTGCTGGTGGTGTCGTCCACGCTTTACATGACCATGCTGTCAAATACACTGGTGATCTAGGCATAGTCCCACAAATCAAGTAATCATTCGATCAAATATTCTATCCTACTACACACAGATTTCACCCTTCAGGTCATTGACGTTTTGCAAACGCGCAAAATGGAGGCCTAGCGTAGTGTACAATAAACATCTCTGCAAATCTCATCCTTGGCTCGAGAGACATCTAACAAATTCGACCAATGCACTGAACGATGCTATTAGAATGTATCACCCAAATCTTGTTTGAAATGACTTACCGAACAGGACATCCAGTCATTCCTTTCTCTTGGTATGGCATCGGGCGCGTGAACTACAATGAAATTATCAGTGATCGGAACTAACAATGGAGAGGCAGTCATGATAAAAGACGCATTCCGAATAACGCCATTGTTTAGATCACACTTGTGCTCACGGCATACGTCCTGCATTTGATTTCCCAAGCGACAAGTTCCTACCTCCATATTCCAGCAATATCAAGGTGAGCACATCGGACAAAGGGTTCCTGTCCATCCTTGGCCTCGATGCCATCCACGAACGCCTTAAGAAACAGCGCAGCGGTGCATGAACTTGTTGGTTTCCCACCAGCCTAAAAAACAAAAGACTATTAACGTCAAGTTCAAGCAAGACTAACGTGAAGATAAATGACCGACGTTGTACAAGTCAGCGTTATATCAGTAGATCTGTAGGCCATAATCCTCGTTGAGGGGCATGCGCCAAAAGCGATCGTACTCGCTTTCTCGGGCAACACTCAGTCGGTCCCAAAGGACATCGGAGGTCTAATACAAAAGTTCAGTCAATGGCATGTCGGCGAGTAGTGATAAAATAACGAACCGTGAAAACACCAGTGTAAATCTCACCCAGCGCGACTTCCATAGCCCTATCAATAATAAATTCAGGTTGGGAAGTGTGAATGATCAATACATACCCGATGAGAGTGGCAATGTCGATGACAGAGTGGGGCTTGAACTCGGTTAATGCGTAGTACAATGCATCAAGCTTTGAGGAAGTTAGAATTCACCACGACGTCAGTAGATAGCAAGGGTACTCACCAGCTAGAACAAGATGTTGCCGACTTCGGCGGATTTGCCATTCATAGCGTAGATTCTGGCAGATGTGGTTCACAGGACGAGAAGATGATTGCGAGGGAGGATGGAAGCTTCCAGCGGTAGAATGGCACCAACGGGGAGTTGATTGAACGATCCGTGGCCTTCACTTGGAACTTGACTGCCAGGAGAGTTGTACGTAGTAGCAGTGTATGTAGCGAAGTCTATATTCTGGAGGGAGGACGGATGAGAATGATTTGCCGGATTGTCAGATAAGCTAGAGCTGACATTCCAGGCAAGTCAACCACGGAGTAAAAGAGAAGTGTTGCAAAATAGACTAGTACTTACTTTACGTACCCTGGGTTGGGCCAGGTGAAATTGACGCGGTCCTGCCGCGCCTGCCGCGGTCGTGACGCGCCTGTAACGCGTCTTATGTGACGTGGCCCCGTCACAAATACTAGGGTACAGATTATGTTCAAACACTATCTTACGTCACTCTAAATGAATTCCAAACACTTTGAATCCTCGCTAATGATCAATATATGAGTGTCCATCTGCGTACAGGCCCTGAAATGCAGCATTCACCTCTCACCAATTTGCTTGATCATGGCGGCCCGTGTTCGTACTTCTTGGGGAATGTTCTGTGCCTCTTGTGTTTGTATTGTATTGTCTCTGATCGATCTACGTTTGTTTTCAGACAGCAGTGTGAAATATCGTATCACTGTGTCAAGTCTCGACCCCACTTTATCAAGTCCGGGAGCCTCTGTACTCTGTACTACCACGTCAAGCCCCCCCAACCATGCCATGTCAAGCTTCAGCCAGGCTGGGTCAAGCACTACTCACACCACGACAAGTCCAACATATTCGCAGCCTCTGTACTAATGTAAACTTCCACACTTTCCTATGCTGCGTCAGGGCCCACTTGTATGCCGTGTCAAGCATAGCACATGCCGCGTCAGTGCCGCATCACAGGCGCGTCAATCAAGTTGTGCCACGTCAATGCCGCGTCATGGCCGCGTCAGACCTCATCCATGCCGCGTCACACCTATACATGTCGCGTCAAACCTCATTTCAATAACTGTCAGCGTCACTTAGTAAGTCAGATATACAAGCATTCTACGGACAGTGGCACTCCAAAAAATCATTACTCCAGCCTCCACTCCTATGGCCTAGGGCAGAACTGGTATCGCGCTGTTGAAAATCTATATACCCATGCCTTTTGTGAGTGCTTTGAGATACGGAGTGCACCATACTCTAGGAATTAATCCAACATGTATTCAATTTTTTCTATTCCAGTGAGAGAGGGGATTAAAATTGTTCAGATCAACCGCTGGTTGGGGACCTGATTTCCTGCTATGACCGCTCGGGTGCGCCGTTTCACTGATGCTCTTTGCGAACTCAAATTCGACAAGTAGAACAGGTAATGTAATCGACTCATGAAGCAAGGCTGAATGAGTGGGATTTACTCAACCATTCATTACATTCTGGACCGATTGCGACTTCGAGGATCCATGTTCTCAAGCCGAACTCGAAGATGCAGCAAGAGCGCTCCTCAAAGGTTGTCAACAGCATTATCGATCTCAGGTCACACGCGTCAAAAAAAATTAGTGAAGTCATTGACCCTGCCAAAGCGTCTGAGACAAATTTCCCGCGTCAAGGCTCGTCAGTGCCAAGAAAATAGTCATTAGCTGATGACTAGCTTGTAGTATATGTGCCTATGGTGAATAAAATCAACGAAGGAATGATCATGAACCCATTCAACTTGATGTGAGAGTCGAGTATAGAACATAGGAATGAGTTACACTAGCGCATTTAGTAGCCGCGTGAATGCCGCGTCACACCCGCGTCACGACCGCGGCAGGCGCAGCAGGACCGCATCAAAATAGCTACGCCCCCCTGGGTTGATCCGGCCGCGGCGCCGCGCGCTTCAACCTCACAGAACACTGATCTGCTTGACAGTTCCATGCCTTCTTGCGCAACATGTTGTCTGACAGCCTAGTGTCAAGGGCCCTAAGGTTCAGGCAGTGCTTCGTCACATGCGGATTCTTCGAGCGAAAGTGTGGAATGCCTTGAACCTTCATTTCAGCTTTTCGATCAACATTGCACCACACAACATGCTCCTACTACCCTACAAATCTATGCCCATTGTAAATGAGGCTGTGGATGGCTGCGAGTCGCTTCTGTCCTGTTTACATCAGAGCTGCAGTGTGGATGCCACATGCATGCTGTGGTTCCCTCACTTATAATTCATCAGGACTTAACACGGCATTTTTCGTGAGCTCCAGTATACATCTTACTCTCAAGTGCTAGTCCCTCAGCCATATGTCAAGCTTCGTCCCTGGTCATTTCATTGAATACCCTCCACCTTTTGGAGAGGAGCCGAGCCACCAAGAACGCCCCCAGGACCCAGGTCAGACAGACCTTGTGATCAGTGAAATGCTACAAGTCACTGTCAATAGTATGTGTCATACTAGTCTTCATTTAGCACGTACCAATGATTTTCCAAAGTGATTCTGGCGACACTTTATTTCATCATTACTCAGCTATTTCGTGTCGCGACAGACTCCGTGCCAGACCCACTCAATAATACCCTCCAAACTTTGGGTGAGGAGCCACGCTACCCAGGACACACCCAGGACCCGGAGGAGATACACAGTGGAGTGCAACAAGTCGTCATTACTGGTATGGAATATGTATCTCTGCTCAGCTCATATTAACAATTTCCTTCAAGCTATTCACGCAACTGGTCTCACTCTTGGTCTCCGACGCATCCCCACTGGTTTCCATGTGGTAGTAAAGACAGATGGTGCTGAATTCCAGACGAGCAACAAACCAGTACACGTAGATCAGGCCGTCGTCGAATGGACTGAGCCCATACTTCTGTGTGTCGTCTTTAATCTCATCTTTCATGCACGTATTGAGAAGGACTCTAGGCCGTGCGAGCCATCCTCTACAGTTTGGGTCAGCATGTATGCCTCATTTGAATTGGGTCCCATGCTCTCTCATGGTGAAGTCCTGCGTACATTTAAGATCTCCATTTGAGAATTACTGGATCACAGCAAAGTTCACATCGTCAGTAGCGTCATTTGCAAATAACATTTGATGGATGTTAACGAGTTTCACAGCCATAATCTTTCAGCCCAAGCAGGGGGAAGTCGTATCCCCGTGTACTTCACTGTTCATGACACTGGAGCAGCGAATTTCTGATGAAAACGACGCCGCAGCTCTTTGCCCCCTGACTACCATGAGTGATTAATGCAATCTAGCATTCTGATGTTGAGAGCTTGTAACGTGTAGCTTACATATCGCTATATGGATGTGTTAGCACTAAACACGGATGCCGGACATCGTCTTCTCGCGCGATACCACAGGACGCAGAACAGTAGCGATCTTGACCAATCCATAAACCACTTTGAATGCGCCTCGGATCTCTGCCCCATGGACCATCCCTGCTGCCCTGCAGCACTGTTCAATCTAGCTACCGCAAACTTTCTTAGTTGCCAAGCTGAAGGAAGACACCTCGACCTCGACATCCCCATTAATTTGTTCCAAGAGGCCCTTGATTTGCGTCCCAGTGATCATCCAGACCGAACCGTTACCCAGCTTCATCTTTCCATTGCTCTGCTCTCTCGCAAACGGGGATTTCAAACGGATGCTAATGCAGCCGAAGAGTTACTGAGCGAAGTTCTCGATGTCTGCCACGCCAACAGCCACATTTACAGAGCAGCTTTGATTGCAGTCAAAACATCCGCTTTGCATTCTATGGGAAGCATTGATGCAAATGATCTTGGGCAGGAGCGGCCTGCCACATCCATGCTTCAATTATCGCCGAATCAACTTGCTCTTCGAGCAGAGCGGTGTTTGCAGAGGGATGAGCCCCGTGCCTTAGATGAAGTGATATCCCTTCATTATGATGCATTGGGATACTACAACTCTGAGCATGCGTGCCGAGGGCAATTGCTAGGTATTCTGGCTGTGATGCTAATCACTCGCTTCGAACGTCGAGGCAATGAGGAAGACTTGGACCAGGCTATCGCACTTCAGAGTGAAGTACTGGCTTTGTGCCCAGTTGGTCACACAGATCGGTCCATCTCATTACATAACCTCACGACTCAACTCTCCTGCCACTTTGAGCACCGAGGCAAGGACGAAGACTTGGATCAGGCCATCACACTTCAGATGGAAGCGCTGGCTTTGTTCCCAGTCGGTCACGCAGATCGGTCCAAGTCATTAAATAACCTCGCAATTGAACTCTCCTCACGCTTTGAGCACCGAGGTAACTATGAAGACTTGAATCAGGCTATCGCACTTGACATGGAAGCACTAGCCTTGCGCCCGGTTGGTCACGCAGATCGGTCTATGTCATTAAATAACCTCGCGATTCGACTCTCCACCTGCTTTGAGTACCGAGGCAATGTCGAAGAGTTGGATCAGGCTATCGCACTTCAGACAGAAGCGCTGGCTTTGCGCCCTGTCGGTCACACAGAGCGGTCCAAGTCATTAAATAACCTTGCAAATCAACTCTCCTTCCGCTTTGAGCGCCGAGGCAATGTTGAAGACTTGGATCAGGCTATCACACTTGACAGGGAAGCGTTGGGTTTGTGCCCGGTCGGTCACGCAGATTGGTCCAAGTCATTAGGTAGCCTTGCGAATCGACTCTCCTCCCACTTTGAGCACCGAGGCAATGACGAAGACTTGAATCAGGCTATCATACTGAACAAGGAAGCGCTGGCTTTGCTCCCGGTCGGTCACACAGATTGGTCCATGTCATCAAATAACCTCGCGACTCAACTCTCCACCCGCTTTGAGCACCGAGGCAACAACGAAGACTTGAATCAGGCTATCGCACTGAACAGGGAAGCGCTGGCTTCGCGCCTGGTCAGTCACACAGATTGGTCCATGTCATTAAATAACCTTGCGAATCAACTCTCCTCCCGCTTTCAGCACCGAGGCAACGACAAAGACTTGGATCAGGCTATCGCACTTCACAGGGAAGCGCTGGCTTTGCGCCCGGTCGATCACGCAGATCGATCTAAGTCATTAAGTAACCTTGCGAATCAACTCTCCATTCGCTTTCTGCACCGAGGCAATAGAGAAGACCTTGACGAGTCACGAGAGAATCTATGCTGTGCATTGACTCTCTTAACGCAACATGATCCTCGTCAATTAATAGTCCTTGAGTCGCTAGCTGATGTCCATCTATCATTCCATCGTTCAGGGCTTGATAGCACCGGCGCGGGCGAAGATACCGATAGTCTGAATGTGGCAATGCATCATCTCAACGCAGCAGCAAATGTTGTTTCTGCAGGTTTGCTGTCTCACCTGCGAGCCAGTCTGCGTTGGGTTCGCCATGCTCGTCAACATTCACATGATACTGAACTGGAGGCTCATGCAACTTCCATGCAACTTCTGGACGCTTACATGTCCACGACAGCTTCAATATTGTCTCGTCACAATATCATGAAGGACTTCCCAAGTACACTTGCTGTGGATGCTGCATCGTGTGCTCTTCGCAGTGGTGACGTGTGTCGCGCTGTTGAGTTGTTGGAACAAGGCAGGACTATCATCTGGACCCAGATGACACGCCTCCGCACGCCTCTTGACAGCCTCCAGACATGCGACGATCGTGCAGCAGCCCTGATCAAGAAATTCAGAGACCTCAGCTCCCTCCTCGATAAACCTTCTGTGAATGATCGAGAAGCAACCCCAAGAGTCAATGTAGAAGCAGAAGAAACCCGGTACAGATGTTTGGTGAAGGACTGGAATGGAACTGTAGAAGAGATCTGCAAGATCGAGGGCTTTTCCCATTTCCTCCTTCCCCCCTTATTCTCGGATCTTCAAGATGCAGCTCATGATGGGCCTATCATCGTGCTCATCACAAGCGAGTTGTCTTGTGATGCCATTATTATCCCGCACAAACAACCTCCCACTAAGATTCCACTCCCTACCAATCTTGAGAAACTCCAGACATTGGCGGCCAGACTCCAACACAGAAGTACGCCAGCGTTGACAACAGCATTGACGGAGTTGTGGGATGAGGTCGTCCGCCTGGTGGTCGAAAATCTGGGCGGATTTGCACGGCCAGGCTCCCAAATATGGTGGTGCCCGATGTCTGTCTTCAATTTCCTGCCATTGCACGCTGCAGGCCAGTACTGGAAAGACGGACAGTTCCTTTCACAGTTCTACATCTCTTCATACACGCCATTGCTTATTGTGCTGATAAAGGCTCGCAGACATAACAGGTCTCTGTCAGTATCTTTTGCTGCTATCGGTCAGGATCACCCAGCTGGTGCTTCGCACACTTTGGAATGTGTGGAGCCTGAACTGGAATTGGTGCGGAGTCTTTTACCCCCTCCCCCAACTGTTTCCTTCACCAAGATAACAAGCGTTGATGCAACGAAATCGAGGGCACTGTGCGCGCTGCAAGAGAATACTTGGCTCCATTTTTTGTGTCACGGGACACAGAATTTTGATGAACCCTTCAATTCAGCCTTTCTGATGCGCGACCGACCGCTTTCACTCCTCGATATCACCCAAATCCAAATGGATCTCTCTCAGCATCAATTTGCATTTCTGTCTGCCTGTGAAACTGCAGTCGGTGACTTTAAGACACCCGATGAAGTGATACACCTAGCGGCTGGCCTGCAATTTGTTGGGGTTAAGAGTGTCGTTGGGACATTATGGACAGTCGACGATGATACTGTGCAGTGCTTAGTCGAGGCATTTTACAAAAACTTTTGTGGGGATGGCAAAATGAATTCCAAGCGAGCTGCCCGAGCGCTGCACAAAGCGGTCCAATCGTTGGCTTGCGACAAGGATATGTCCTTGGAGCAGCGCATAGTGTTCGTGCATATTGGCATATGATCAATTTTGTGCGTACTCCAGCTTGTTGATTAACGTGTTAATCTGACGACTGCAAGCCGTGGCTACGTGCAGCCTGTTGCCAAGAACATAAATCTCTTCATTTCGGACTGTGGAACTGTATACCTCCCCAACATGTGCACCCGATGTAAACTTCTATTTGTATTTTCCAGTCTGTTGCCTCAGAACCGCAGGTAAACACTCCTAAAATGCACTGGTGGGTAAGAATGAGGTTCAAAGTCGTATGACTGTTGTGGTATGACACCTCGGCAAGACACGATTACGCTGCGTAGGAGCATTCTTGAATGTACAACATCAACAAAATTCCACACTGCGTCAATGCGCTTATACAATCTGTATGCTGCAATGCAGCTGTGTATCGCAGTCATTAACCATTCCCTGAGAGATATGGAGGGAGACTGGGACAGACCCCAGCTGTCTATTCAGAACAACGTGGAGTAATCAGTGATTTCAACCCACGACGATGACGACAAGTTTTGCGTATCTCCTGGCCAGTGCGAACTCAAATCCAAGTACGAGAGATCAACAGTTCTAAATTACAAATAGATATATAATTACAAAAATTTCTGTCCCAAAAGGACGAGCGAGACGAAAAAAGCCGACGACTTCAACTCTGCAGAGATGCATCTGACCCAGTCACCTATTTATCTGCTCAACTTCATAACGGAGCCTCGCAGCAAGTGGACCGAACCGACTTTATATTCCACGAACGTAACGGGCTCCCACTGGCAAGTACTGCGAAAGCCAAACGAGGGCCTTGACTTGTTTGTGGGTTAGATTCGAGACTGTCGAGGTTGTTGAACATCATTGGATATAATCGCGCGCTGAAAATTTTTAGTGAGGAGGAAAGCAGGTAACTTGAAAGCTGCCGCAGCGTCAAATTGACTTGGACTTCGGACACGGCCGGATGTTGTGATATTACATAAATGGTAAGTGACATAAGTATCACCTCGAACATTTGACCGCGTTTGTGCTTTGTCAATTACTTAGCGTCACAACGCTTGCAACAAGAATTTGCACGTTACCATTAATATTATTTGGTAGGCCTACTTGGTATTAACCCTCCAGAAACAAATTGGGAACCCAGCTGTCTGGACAACACATAGTGTATACTTCCGGCTATCAAGCCTTTCAAGGCCAACATTGGGTCAAGGACTCATTCAAAATTCATGCCAACTTCAATCATATGGAAAGGTTCACACAGCCAGCTTACACATCTCATCTAGGCTCTTGTCCCTCAATATTTCCCCTCCAAATCCTTCGTCATGTCAAACATTGGCAGACATGTTTTAGCACTAGAAGGTAAAGTACTGTACATCCTTCGGTTTCCCTGTTCTCATGTTGCCGTATGCAGTTATCGCGGCCATGAAACGTCCCTTTCCATCTACTTGCATGCCTACTGGCCATTACGTCCGTGTGTCTACATCCAATGGTCAATGGAACATCACCGTCAAGACAGCAATGGCCGACTGCAGTATTTCTTGGAATGAGACTTTCACTATCCTTGGGTGCCCTCTGATGTTTCTCCCGTGCCTCATGTCCATCTTTTCCGGCAAATCAAAGACAATCCACCTCGAAAGTCGCGCATCATATGAGTTTGGACCAAGTGAGCTTGTGGGTGCATTTAAGACGACTTTCGGACATGTACTCATAAGCGACGGAGAGTCCAGTAAGCCCTCCCTGCCCCTGTACCATTTCCCCCAGATCTGTGTGCTGAAATCACCCTCGTAGAAGTCGGCTTCGTCTTTTGGAATCAAGCTCTTGCTGGTGTGCATAGTCTTCTTTGCAGGAATTTTGATGTTCGCTGGGAACGTGACCCTACTTAGGGCAGGCGGTCTTTGAGGATACTGGTCCATAACTGGAATAGTGGTGCATCGGCAACTCAACTCAAGCATTGAATATTGAATCTCAATGTATGCATTCCTCTCTACCTTGGTCACACTTCGCAGAAGCACTGACTATATGTGACTGAATTCGCACATTGATCTCATCATTCCAGATCGACTCTCACTAGCACTGCTGTCCCTATATATGTCAGAGCCGGGATCAAGTAAATTCCATATCTTGGCGCTCATTGACAGGTCTAGGCGCAGTGCAAGTGGTGATGAGATGGAACGAACCAAGGAATGTTGAAATTTGAAATTTCGAACAGAAGCCATAATAGTAGGTACCGTGAACTCTGATAACAGGGTATCAGATCTAAAAACGACCGGGTTTCGATAACAGCACTGCCGCCCAACTAGGCGCCTGCAACTACAGCATGCCCAAGTGGTCCGAATGGTAGGTCCCTTCAATACCTCCACCATCATTGACTATTATGTTGTGCATTACTGTGCTTGACCTGGCTTTTTACCCCTCTGTGACCACAACATCATTTCTCGATCGGGCCTCAAGCTCAAACCTCAGGGACCATAAAACGAGAAGCGCTGTTGGACTCACCTTTTCGGACGAGCGCAACAGATGTACCACCATATCCAGGTGCACAGGCTCATCTGCACCTCAAAAGAGAACTAGAGTCTAGTCGCGCATGGTTATGTCATGGTCGACAGTAATTAAGGAAATGGTCTGGGGGTGCCGATATGCACAGCCCGAGAACTGTCACTGCCAGTGGGAGTGGCGCAGCGACGGGATAACGTATATATGATACGTTATAGGTATATTCAGGTATGTATCTCCTAGGTGTCATGGTTATTTTCGAACGTTTAAATGTCGTCTTGCAGCTGCAATCATATATAAGTATACAGATTATGTTAAAGAGCAACGCTAAGCAGAAATTATACATATGATTAACGGGCAAGCATATGTGTGGAGCAGCCAGACGCCCAGAGCACGGGGAAGCTTACCCCATTCAAATCCCGCCTTCCAAAGGCAGTGTAAGCTTTAACTTTATATCACTACTCAGACTCTGCAGACAAACGGTTGTATCGACATACCGGCACACCGAGTTCAATATTATGGCAACTTGGAGCGTTCCCATTCTTTGGTATACCTATAACGGCAAGCTTTGATCAAGTACTGCCTTGAACTAGGCTCACGCAGCTTTCCGTGACATATCCTGACGTAGTACTATAAAGCTCGGTTCCTCACATTGATAAATGTCCAGACTCGCCCCACTCACTTTTTTCTCCACCAACCACTTCTTTCTAGAGATCCCTAAGGCGGTTTTATATATTGGCATTTGATCAACAGTCATGTTAAACATCATTGGCAGACATGTTTTAGCACTGGAAGGTATGAGTACTGTACCTCACATCATCCCTCTTCCCCTTCTCATGTTCATACATGCAGTGGTCGCTGGCACGAACCTTCCCGTTCCATCAGATCGCGCGCCCATCGGTTATTATGTCCGTGTCTCTACCTCCAATGGTGGGTGGAACACCACCATCAAGACTGCAGAGGCGAACTACAATGTTTCTTGGAACAAAATCCTCAACATCCACGGGCCCCCACTGACATTTCTCCAGCGGCTCAAGTCCATCTTCTCCCACACGTCCGAAACAATCCACCTCGAAATTCATGCCTTATATGAGTCTGGGCCCCCTGAGCCTGAATGTGCGTTTGAGCCCCCTGGGCCTGTATGTGTGTTTAAGACAACTTTCGAGCAATTGCTTGAATGTGGCGGACAGTCCAGTAAGTCCGCAGTCCTCACCTTAAGCTATATCTTCGTCTCCTCACATCGGTTCCAAAGCAACACTCCCGGCTATCAATAACCAGGACATATCTCCTATGTTGGAAGCGCAGCGTAGTATTGAAATAACTCCGCACGCTGTCTTCTTACTTGAGGGTCTTATATGTTGAACAGAATACAATGACTATCACAATTGTATTCTTTAAGACTAAGGTGCCAGCTCCTCAAGTTCACGGTCAACGGATGTCACAACCCTTATAACGAATTAACGCAGGGGCAGAGACTAGGACTCAAACAAGGATATCACAACAAAGAGGAAAGGATAGCAGGGACGTCTTAGGATTGCTAGCAGTAAGCTAATACAAAAGAGGTTTGAACTGAAGAACTACTGACTACAACGAGCTACCTATATACATATATTGAAACGGAGATTGAATCTGAATCTGAACTAACTAACCAATCATTAAATAGAAAAGGGAATCGTACGATGTTTCTAAATATAACTACACTATGATGTCATGGAACGTGTGATGGCTGTGCAAGGGTTCTCGAAGGTTCTGGAGTCACGTGACTTGATCGCTTGAGTAAGGAAGTCGAAATCAGGGATGTCGGAGATAACGGTAGTAGGCGCTAACGGAATAGAGAAGTTCGGGTTAGGGTTTGGAAAGGTTATAGGTATAAACGCTGACTGGGCGCTAACTACAGGCGCTTGTGACGGGCGCTTAACGGGTGTTTTACGAGTGTTCAAGAAAGAATAATGGTTTGTGTTTGGAATTCGTGACATTACCCCCTCTCTAGGGTGAGCGTCATCGCGAACGTAGGATGGTCGAATGTTCTTTTCTCTCCATTGTTTGAAAGCGTCTGTATCCAAAATAGACCCAAGAATTCGTTTGGATTTGGCAGCCGTGGGGTTCTTCTTATGGAATTCCGCAATTAGAATCGGGGAGTTTTTAACGTTTTCTTCTGGCTCCCATGTCGACTCCTCTATCGGATATCCTTCCCATTTTACTCGGTATTGCACTTTTCCTCGGAATTGTCGGCTATCTAGTACTTCTTCTACGACAAATTCTTCCTGATCGTCAACAATGTCTGGAGGTGGTCGGGTGGGTTGAGAATGAGGGATCATTTGAGATGCATAATATGAAGTAAGCAATTCCACATGGAAAACCGGGTGAATCTTATAACTTTCTGGCAATTTCAATTTATAGTTCACTTCACCGGTCTTCTCTAGTATTTCAAAGGGCCCAAGACGACGATCTGACAACTTTTGACTTGGACGACGTTGTTTGATATTCTTTGCGTCTAGCCAGACCTTGTCTCCCTTTTGATACTGAGGTGCGTCTTTAACTCCTCGGTCATAGAAGCGTTTCATGCGTTCATTAACCATCTTTAGAGTGTTTTCCGCATCATCTCTTGCTTCTCTCATTTGATCGGCTCTCTCATCGGCGGCGGGAATAAAGGATGTAGAGTTCGGTGATATTGTGAATTCGGGGTTATATCCATAGAGGACTTTGAACGGACTGTGACCAGGTTACTGTGACTGCATTGTTGTGTGAAAATTCTGCTATTGGCAGCCAAGATACCCAATCGTTCTGTCTGTACGAGGCAAACATGCGCAAGTACTGTTCAACTTCTTGATTTACGCGTTCTGTTTGTCCGTCTGTTCTGGGATGATAGGAGGTCGAGGCAGACCATTTAATTCCTAATCTTTTTGATACTTGTCCCATAAACTTCGAAATGAACTGCGTTCCTCTGTCCGAAATCACTTTCTTTGGTGTACCATGATGTTTCCATACGTTCTTTAGAAATAGCTCGGCAATTCCCTTCGAGTCTACGTCTTTGGTGGTGGGAATGAAATGTGATTGTTTTGAAAATCGATCAACGACAACAAATATACTGTCACATCCTTCACTCTTCGGCAAATCCACTATCAGGTCGCATGAGATCGTTTGCCAAGGTCCTTCTGGGACTTCATTTGGCTGTAAAGGTCCCGTTGGTCTACTTGGGAACACTTTTGTTTGTTTGCATCGATCGCAACCGTCTACGTAATCATGGATATACTTCGTCATTGAAGGCCACCAATAGTTTCTGGAAATTAATTCTAAGGTTTTGGCACGTCCAGGGTGTCCAGCCGGTGGAGAATCGTGAAACAACTCCAGTATTTCTCGGCGGATCTCCTTATCGTTTGGAACATATACCAGTCCTCGGAACAACACCAATCCATCCTCGACATTCCATTCTTCGATTCCTCTGCGCAATTGTACCGGTGCTACTTTTAGTGTTTCTAGCGCTTTCATTACTTCGGGCTCTCGTTCTGTGCTCTTCCTTATCTTTTTCATGAGCGAACTTTCTCCTTCTATGAGAACTTGGCCTCGTTTAGCAGCTTTGATTTTGAAAAATTCCGGTTTTAACAAAATGCGGTCAGAATTATCGTTTTCTACCCCCCCTCTGTGGTCTTCTCTCCGAGATAGACGGTCGGCTTTGTCATTGACTACACCAGGCTTATGTTGGAGCGTAAATTCATACTCCGCCAGGAACAAACTCCATCTGGCTTGCCTTCTTGTCAACTTCTGACTCGTCATAAAGTACTCGAGGTTCTTGTGATCTGTCCAGATCTCCACATGTTGGGGTTTTCCCTGCACATAGTGCCTCCACTCTTCCAACGCACGAATAATTGCTAATAACTCTTTATCGTGAATGTCGTAATTTCTCTCTGCATCATTCATCGACTTTGAGTAATAAGCCACTGGGTGCCATAGGCCATCTTCCATCAGTTGAGATAAAACTGCTCCTGTTGCGTAATCTGAAGCATCTGTTTCTATTTTCATTTTTTTTCTCAACATCTGGCATTACAAGGACGGGAGCTTCTGTAAAACGCTTCTTTAACTCATCGAAGGCGTTTTGCTGTCTCTCTGTCCAATCCCATTTGGCATCTTTTCTCAGCAAATCATTCATTGGTCTGGCAATGTCTGAGAACCCAAGTATAAATCTTCGATAGAAGTTGGCAAAACCCATGAATGCTTGTATCTCTTTTACGCATTTGGGAACAGGCCATTTCAATACTCCTTCTACCTTGACGGGGTCCATGGACACACTGCCCTTCTCCACAATCAACCCGAGGAACTCGACTTTAGACTGCTCGAAGCTACATTTTTCAGGCTTCAAGAACAGGTCGTTCTCTTTTAATCGTTTGAGTACTTCTCGCACGACTTTCTGGTGTTGCTCTCTACTTCCATTCGTAAAGACCAAGATGTCATCGATATAAACGACCACTGTTTTGCCGTCTATTAAATCTCTGAATATCTCATTCATCATGGTCTGGAAAGTTGCTGGAGAGTTCGTCAACCCAAAATACATTACGGTTGGTTCGTGGTGACCAAAAGGCGTTTTGAAAGCTGCCTTCCATTCATCTCCTTCTTTCATCCGAATATTGTTATACCCCCATCGTACATCCATCTTGGAGTACATCGTGGCACCAGTAAGGGCATCAATCAGGTCTTGAGATCTCGGTAGCGGATACGCATTTTTAACCGTTTTCTCATTAAGCCTTCTATAGTCCATTACAGGTCTAAGTTTGCCATCCTTTTTGGCCACAAAGAAGAAAGGTGCTGCCACTGGAGATTGTGAATCTCTAATACGTCCTAGTGCAGTCTCGGCTTTTAACCAATCTTTCAAAGTGTCCATCTCTTTTGGTGACAAGGGGTATGGTTTCGCGTTCGGAGGAAGATCATTGTCATCCTTAAGATCCACAGCATGATCCCATTTCTTTCTTTCAGGGAATCGTTTAGACTCTTCTTCTGAGAACACTCCCAGGTAATCGTGAAGCCAGTCTGGAACCATTTCTTCTACAGACTTCTTCTTCTTCGTAGCTTCTTCTGCTACCTTCTGTTCCGTGGCAACCGAGGCTTTATATCTAATCCATCTTTCAGGACTATCTTCGTCTTCCACCTCTTCACAGGTCGCCTTCTTCATCTCCATGTCTTCGTCGTCATCCTCTTCTGTGGGAATCAGATCCGGAACTACATCTGTCTGTTTTTGTGCTTTTCTGTTTTCTCTATTTTTTTGCCTTTGTTCTTTTTTCGTAATACATTTAAGTGGACACCGGGATAACGAAAACTGTCCTGCATTCCAGTCTATTTCTGGATTGTGATATCTTAACCAATCAATGCCGATAATAACATCATCGTTTCCTAAGTCCGTAATCATGAAGGCTGCTTTGTCTTCTACATGATCACCGATCTTTAGACTTAGTTCGGCGAAATGAGTCATTGATCCAGCGGCATTTAAAGAACCATCTATGTTCTTTACCGGAATAGGCCTTAATAATTTACGGCATATTACATCGTTCTTCTTCACAAACTTCTCGTTGATAAATAATGTTGATGCACCGCAGTCCACAAGTGCTTTCACGTCTGCTTGTCGATTCTTTCCTTTCAAGGTAATCGGAATGTAAAAATGCTCTGATTTCGATCGCAAATATACTTCTGTTACATCCGAGAACGTAGATAAGATTGAGAAACGATTGTTCGGGTCCAAGTCCGCAGACTCTAACTCAGACCTTTCTAAAAACCCTTATCTCCTTTGGCTTTGACATAGTCCTTAAACCATTGGGGCATCGAGTCTTCCTTTGGCACTTCAGTAGCCTTCACTTGCGCTTTTGGAGCGCCCTTGCAGTTTCTTGCCATATGGCCTTCTTCGCCACAGCGGTAGCAGTTGAAAGAACCAGTCTTTCCTTGAGGTTTGGGAGCTCCTCTCTGCTTGTTGGCGTCGACGTCCATGGCGTTACTGTCTCTGGGACCAGCCCTTGGTTCGAAGTTTCTCGCAGCCCTGTTAGGGGTCCAGAAAGAAGTCTTCTTCTTCTCCGCATCTAACTCTTCGAAGTTTCGTCCTATTTGGATCGCATGCTCTATCAATTTCTGCATGTTGTCCTTGTCTTTGTAGGCGATGTGAGCAAGTTGTAATTTGACGCGGTCTTGCAGTCCTGCCCTATACTTCTGGCGTAAGTCGTAGTCGGAGAACTTGGTGTGTGCAGCTTTTTGTTTGAAAGTAGCTGTATACTCTGGAACGGTAGAGGATCCTTGTCTTAAGGAATCCAATTCCCGAACTGCCTTGCCTTCAAGGTCTTCTTGTGCCCACATGGCGGTGAAGTCTTCATCCAACTTCTTCATGGTGAGGGTTCCATCAGCATGTTCTTCAATGTAAGATTGCGCCCATTTAGCAGCAGATCCTTTCATGAACGAAAGCATGACTGAGATTCTTTGCCTTTCTGTGATGCTGGGCCATTGCGTCATATAGAGCGCTATCTGGGTTGCCCACATCTTGGCATCGATGGAATCCTTATCACCTGTGAATTCCGTGGGTTTAGCCATTTTAATTGAGGCTGTGGTAGAGGCGGCGGATGATCCGAGGGATGGGGAAGCGGTGAGTTTGTCGATCTCGGCTTGCTGCATCTGAATCCGTAGAGCTAGATCTTCGTTTCTTGTTGATAGCTCGTCATTCTTGTTTTGCAACGCCGTGACTTGACTTTGCCACAGTGCATTGTTTGCGGCGATCTGTTCTTGTACATATTGTACAAACTCTTCGCTGCTACTCGGCATTCTTGGTGCGGTTGGTTCAGACATAGTACCAGTTGTTTTCTGGAACCCGATTTACTGATGTCTGTGAAGAGCTAGTCGTAACGGCTCTTCCGGAAGGGAAAGATGATGAAAAGGGAAAATGAGAAAGGATACGTAATCTGGAAAACTGAAGCGGTCCCCGATATCTGATCGGATCTACCTCGTACTTCAGGGTCAAAGGGTCCTGGTAAAACCCAACTGACTCTTCCCTAGATACTAACTAAAAGAGATGTGTACGTAACAACTATACTCGCCAAGTGGGAAAACTAGAACGCCAAGGTGCTCTTCCAGCCGAAGCTTACAAGCGACCGAGTCTGGACTAGGAAATTCCTCTAAATACTTGGGTAGAGTAGCCTACGTATCGTACGAAGAAAGGTGATAGGTAAAAAGGAAATTATAGTAACGTTGAGCAGGCAGGGTCTTGGGCCAGCACTCAAAGTTGTAGTGACACGCCTAATGTCGTGAACACCTCCGTATACTGGCGGCTGCAATGTAAGGCAGGGCCTGGTATAGGACTACTAACTACGAAGGCGGATAGGTATGAAATGCGCTCAAGCGAGCAAAGGGGAGAGTGATGAAATCAAAGGTCACAGCTGTTTAAGCCGGGCAATATGAAACGTGTAACGGTTCTGTTTGATTGAGGATCGCGGATGTTCGCAAGATGCTCAGATCAAAGAGAAAAGGTATGCAAGCGGTAGTGCGTGGAGTCGGAGTCCCCTATAGTTCAAACCTAATGTCACAACCCTTATAACGAATTAACGCAGGGGCAGAGACTAGGACTCAAACAAGGATATCACAACAAAGAGGAAAGGATAGCAGGGACGTCTTAGGATTGCTAGCAGTAAGCTAATACAAAAGAGGTTTGAACTGAAGAACTACTGACTACAACGAGCTACCTATATACATATATTGAAACGGAGATTGAATCTGAATCTGAACTAACTAACCAATCATTAAATAGAAAAGGGAATCGTACGATGTTTCTAAATATAACTACACTATGATGTCATGGAACGTGTGATGGCTGTGCAAGGGTTCTCGAAGGTTCTGGAGTCACGTGACTTGATCGCTTGAGTAAGGAAGTCGAAATCAGGGATGTCGGAGATAACGGTAGTAGGCGCTAACGGAATAGAGAAGTTCGGGTTAGGGTTTGGAAAGGTTATAGGTATAAACGCTGACTGGGCGCTAACTACAGGCGCTTGTGACGGGCGCTTAACGGGTGTTTTACGAGTGTTCAAGAAAGAATAATGGTTTGTGTTTGGAATTCGTGACAACGGATTTTCTACTTCTCGGTTGATAATGTGGTGTTCGTGGGTGGCCAAAGGGTAATAAATTACTTCTTTGCTAGATCACTTCTTGATAGTAAAGGAGTAGTATATATTTGTCAGGTTAACTGAAACCTAGTAGGTAATATGGACCTCTCTGTACTGAATGTGGCACAAATACATAAAACGATGGATAAAACGATAGATTATTGTATAGGCGATCCCTGTAAGATAGTATACAATCAATCTAGACTAAAAGAATACGATTGTTTTCAAAGGCAACTCATAGGCCTTCACTTTCTTCGTGATCTCACAGTGTTGAGACAGAAAGTGGGAAAACTCCTGACTTCAAATTCCTACGTTCCCACATGGTTTGGGAAAAGAATGGAAGGGGAAAAACTTAATATATTATGTGAGAATGGAGTCCTTATATACATTTTAGAAACCATCCTTACTAAGCAATGAGTCATCACTGGATTGGTAAGATTATGCTTACAAACCAAGCCTTTTGGTGTGCTGAATCAGCTGCTTACTAAAGTACATGAGTAAAATATTACAAAGCACTGTAAAATATTACAAAGCATGACAAATCATGACAAAACATGATGAGTCATGGAAAGTCCTTACAAATCAGAATATTACCAGTCACATGACATGCTTACAAACATATCTGAGTGGCTCACTGATGTAATCAAGTGGCTGAATAAACATAAACAAATAATGGAAAGAGACAGAAACTACAAATACAACTAAATAAATAGAAACAAAGCTTACATAAGTAGGAAGTATATCCTTTGTACACTCCTCTACTCATCTCCTTTTACACTGCTATTCGTATATGTCATGGTATGAACTCCATACCATGCATGACAACGCATCATCAGGGAGCCCCGAAGTACGAAGCCTACTTCTTGAGCCACATCGCACCTGCTGACAAAATGTAGCAGATGCGTGAACGGGAAAGAAACATTGTTATCTTCGGTGAGACCGGCTCAGGGAAAATTTCGTTCATCAACACAATCACGCAAAGGCAACTTGCAAGGACATCCAATGATGCACGTGGATGCACTTCTACCCCTGAATGCTACCCAGTAGCAATTTCCAACAGTAAATACATCCTGATTGATACCCCAGGTCTCAATGAGCCACCCGAAGGTACAGTGCCAGATGCAAAGGCAAAAAAACTGTTGAAGGGCCTGTTGTGTGAGCTCATGAGCTCTAGGTCAGATGACATCGGCCTTTTGGTGTACTGCGTGCGCCGCGAGGCTGACCCTAGCACCTTCGTTAAGGCCTATGACAAATTCTACTCTGGGATCTGCCATAAAAGAATCCCGATCATCCTCGTTGTCAAAGGATGGGGGAACGAGCAGGTTATGGAGAACTGGTGGAATGCCCACAGGAATCAATGCAGGAGTATGCATTTCGCGAACTATCCATACGACATGGCGAGCCAAGAAATTGACTACCAACACATCCCGGACGACGTCACTCGTCGTGATGCAGAGCCGAGTGGCTTTTTGCGCAACCTTATTGCCAAGCACTCAGATTCAGCGGTCGACACTAGTTGGTTTGAGCGTGTTTCAGGAGCGTGGTGCGCATCGTCTCATGGTCGCAGGACTCAGTGAATAATAGCAAAACTGCTCATTATCAATTCAATCCTGCTGGAGACCTCAGAGATGACTGTGTGAAGCAGGACTTACACGATCTTATTAGACATTCCTGTCCTCATTCAAAATGAGGGGAGATGAGAAGTTTTACCAGATTGTCATGCGGAGTGGATGAGTTCATCATCTTCTCATGACGTCTTCCTGTACATAATATTTTTCTTGTTGAACGTGCAATCAGTGCTACTTTGTTTTTGTACTTCATCTCCACTCCACCCTTTTACTTATTCCTAGATGTTCCTTCGGTTTACACCTCTTCCTTTGGATATCGATCACCTCTTAGTCCTTCAATGAAATACTAGGAGGTGGCGAATACTTGTGTTTATTTATGTATATAGCTTGTTGAAAGTCTATGCAATTCTTTCTCCTTCCTAATATCTATCGTAGTTTGTACTACATCATTAAATCAAAGACTGAGGACTGGTCCGACTCGGAGTTTGATGCATCTATGAAATCAATGGGGTCGCAACAAAATGAAAACGTCCCGCTGATGATACTTGGCAAGTGAGCTCGGTAGACTGTACAAAGTGGAGTTTATGAAGAAGAGGTTGGACTTTGATCGTGTGCATGCTTGACATCCCAGGAGCAGTAGAATGGGCGCAGGTATTGAAGGGACATAAAATGCCATATGGTTGGATAGATAAGCACGCACCTAATCGATGGGAGCTCGAAAGTCGAGGGCGGAAGAGGCATCGACTGGTCAATGAGTGTCAGTTTACACTGACAGGGTTAATAACATGCAAGGCAGGGGTATTGAGGGCAGCTCTCTGCTATCACGCTTCCTTTGCATTGCAAAGCGCGGAAGGATGAGGTATTTGAAACTAACCAGACCTCACTGCAGCGGTTGTTTGACGCATCAAGTAATGCTGCAACTCAACAAGTATTTTGTATCATGTGTGCAGGAGAGCTCTTTCACATGTGCCAAGTGTACCGTGAGCAGAGCTGGCGCGACTCGCGAGGTTGCCACAATTATCCAACTTAAAACTCTTTAATGTCTGAGTAGTATAACTTACAAGTAAAAAAAGAACATGCTAGAGTGTTGGACATTGAAAAATGGCGGTAGTCATTGGAGACTTCTTGGATACAGTGGTAATAGTGGCGACAGGTGTTTTGGAAAGTATGGCAGGCTTTCCAGAGTGGCAGGTAGCAGTTACCAGTAGGCCTGGAAGTTACGCAGATCAACTCTCAATACACGAGGTGTGCCTTCAATGACATGTCGTCTGGATGTAGAGTCGCAAATGCTCATGGGAGAGTAGGAGACTGAGATGACATACGGGAGAATGAGGCTGTATTTGGTAGTTGACAAACATAACAATACAGAATAATTTGTCGGCTCTCGTTCAGATCACAACCAAGACCAAACTGCGGTCCATACACTGTGCGGAGGAACTGTCCAGCGCTTCTCGCCATGATGTCATGGTGTCTTCCACAAGGCTCGGCTGGAGCTCTCAACTACTTACAGGTGACTATATATTAGTGAGTGCCTGGAAGAAGTTTGAACTTCTAGCAGACACTGCCAGATTTCAGGGAGGAGCCTCCAGAACCCAGCCTGGAGCCACGTGTGATGTGCCAGGTGCATGTGACGGTCGAGTATGCCTGCGCAGGGTGATAGTCGGAAGGCATCGCCTGTAATATGCTGGTAAGTGACCCCTGTCATTCCTGCAAATCGGATGGCTGCCGCTTCATTAATCACTTTCAGCCATTCTGATCATGACGTACCAAGGCGATGACATTTTGCTTAATTTTTGGGGAGAATGTGGATCAGCCGCCAGGGCTTTTGATGGATGGGTCTTGGCTAGTCTTTGGCCTGATTCTAGTGTTGTTTGGTATCTGGGCCTCCCGGTAAGTTCGTATTAATGGACTTGGTCAGTTGGTCGGTTGACATTTTGCTTTGTCAAAGACTTGAACGTGTTCAGGCAAGTCCAGAAAGTAGGTGGGTTGTTGTTCCAGTGGAAAACTTCACTATCGCCTAGATGAGTATTCGGGTTTTCAGACTATCTTCCTGTGATAGGTCTAGGGCGCAGATATTGCAGTTTAGTCATTGGACGTCTCCACAGACTATTTAACAGCACTTTTTGTGACGCCCCATGGTTATATTCGATTTAGCCTTATTGAAATGATCTTTGCGCGCAGTGTCACTTAGGTACACTATTAATCTCAAAAGTTGGATAGCTGAGCCATTATATTCAAAGGCAGTCCAAGCCTGGGATCATCATGTCTGATTTAGAATACCAGTGGCACCAGGTTGATGAACCTTACTGTAGGAGCTGTATGATGGCGCGACATTGCATTGCTGAACGAAGTCCGCATGAGCCTCGGTCTTGCCAATTCGACTGAGACTCGTGCCCGTACCTGCCACTGTGACCAAGATGTTCCGAAATACAATGAAGTAAGTGGCATACACCTCGAACATTTGACCGTGTTTGTACTTACAATGTCAGTTACTTAACGTCACAACGATGGCAATTTGGCAGACTCTTGGTGTCTAACTGCACGTTACCATAGCCCTCCGTGACGTGGCGGAAACCAATTGGGAACCCTCCCCAGAAGTGTATACTTCCCACGGCTATAACATCAAGTTAGCTTGCCAAAAAAGGCCAAACGTTGGACCGGTCAAGGAACTCGTCAATTCATGCCAACTTTGATCATGTTCACGCAGCCAGCTTACATGTCTAGTACTGTTATAAAGCCTGACTAGGCTCACTAGGCTCATGTCGCTCACTATTTTCTCTCTAAATCCTTCATCATGTTAAACATTGGCGAACATGTTTTGGCACTGGAAGGTATAGTACAATACATTCTTTGGTTTCCCATTTCTCACATTGCCGTAGTTGTCACCGTCACGAACTTTCCCATTCCATCTACTCGCATGCCTACTGGGCATTACGTCCATGTGTCTACATCCAATGGTCAATGGGACACCACCATCAAGACAGCAATGGCCGACTGCAGCATTTCTTGGAATGAGACCCTCACTATCCTTGGGCCCCCTCTGATGTTTCCCCCATGTCTCATGTCCATCTTTTTCGCCAAATCAAACACAATCCACCTCGAAATTCGCGCATTATATGAGCTTGAACCAAGTGAGCTTGTGGGTGCATTTAAGACGACTTTCGGACAAGTACTCGTAAGCGACAGAGAGTCCAGTAAACCCTCACCTTCAGCAATGTCGTCGTCTCCTGAAACCAGTTCTAAAGTATTATGTTCGGCTATTGATGATCGACGTATGTCTCTTACGTTGAAAGCGCAGCGTATAAAAACAACGCAGCCTGTTGGTCATGCTGTGGGCGGTACTGCTGAGGTATAATGTTGATCCAAAGTCTTGTGATCACTGCTAATTCAGTGAACTTTCAGAGCGTTGCAACTGATCAACCTGTGCACCTCCCGATCATCGAAATAACAGAACAACCATCACCTTCACTGTCTCCACACGTGTCATCGGGCAATGTCAAGGTGCGTGTTCTGTATCTTAAGCCGTACCAAGCTTACCAATAAAATGAAGCAGACGTCCCCGTGGGGAAGAAACATCGTCATCTTCGGCGAAAGCGGCGCAGGCAAGAGTTCAATCATCAACACAATCGCGCGGGAACAGCTCGCGGAGACATCTAATGACACAACTGGGTGCACTTCAGGCCACAAACGTTACCCAGTAACAATTTCCGGCCAGAGATTCGTCCTGTTTGATACTGCGGGTCTTGGAGAAGGGCCTGCAGGCACAGTGCCGGATGCAGAGGCGAAAAGACAGCTGAAGAGCTTGCTGCGTCACCTCATGAGCTCTAGGTCGCCGTCAGATGGCATTGACCTTCTGGTGTATTGCGTGTCGTCCAAAATGACTACCCTTCCTGCCATCGTTCGGGCTTACGAGACGTTTTACTCCAGGGTCTGCAGGAAGAAGGTCCCGATCGTCATCGTCGTGACAGGATTGGAGAACGAGCCAGACATGGAGAGCTGGTGGGATACAAACAAGGGTAAATTTAAGAGCATGCATTTCACAGGCCATGCTTGCATCACGGCGCTTCAGGAATACCCAGACATCCCGGACGACTTCACTCGTCGCATTGCAGAGTCGAGCGAGATTCTACGCAATCTTCTTGTCAACAATTGCTCACATTGGGCTGTCGATGACAGTTGGTCTAATCGTATTGCAGGATTGTGGTGCGCTTTGTCGTCGTCGTAGTTGAAGGATTAAATCTACCACAACGTGTATCTTGCTTTCCTTTTCATGCATGGTTCAGTGTCACTCCTTCACGTTTATTTTGGTTCGCCGTCTCTACACCACCCCATCCTTTTATTCCTCTCCCTTGGACACGGAATCACCTCTCTGTGGTTCTTTGCATCAGTGGATCAGTTCTTGCTGACATTATTATTCCAATGTAACAACATCTGTCCTTTTGTATTATTAGATGTTACGATGTGTTACGATATATGATGATATATGATATTAATATCTTGTCACCGGTTCCCAGATGGCAGCCCGCCCCCCTCACTTGATCAAAGACTGAGCTCCTCTTTACTAGTTACTAGTACTACTAGGTAGCGGTCTGCGTCGAATGGCGTTACCTTATGTAAGCTCTACTACTTACTCACTGCCAGTGGGAGGATTGCTTGTTGTATGGCCAGTCGCATGTCGTGTCGAGTCACTTTCTACTTGTAAGTGACTAGTAGCTTGCTAGTAGCAGCTATCATACTTGGAGCTTATTCGTTTTTTGTTGCAGCCGGATCTTATCGAGTCACTTGTCTATTTGTAAGTGACTAGTAGCAGCTATCATGCTTGCAGCTTATTCGTTTTTTGTTGCAGCCTGATCTTGAGACAGCAGTGATTTTTGATTCAAGTTCTGAACACCGAACACTTTGTCACTACTTGTGTGCATTCAAAGATGCACTTCTGGATCCCCGAAGTTGTGCAGCTTATTTTCGAGTATGTCTATGATCCCGGTCGAGCGCAAGAGGACAACGAGGGTCGCGTCACGGTTGCCGGATTAGCACGAACGTGTCAAGCATTTAGAGATCCTGCCCTGGATGTCCTGTGGGCTCAGCTCCACTCTTTGGATGCACTCGTTATCTGTTCTGGTGGGAGGCGAGTCAACGACAATAGCCAAGTAGTGAGCCATCTTGATCTTCTCTTTCCCAGTATCACTCAGATCATCTTGCACTTAGGTCTGGGAGCGTCCACTGTACGATGCGGACTGGCGCATTCTCGCGAGTTATGTGAAACGTGTTCACAAGCTGACAGTCTCGCCTCAGTTGGATACATGGGATATCAGCGCCATGCATATCCTGAATTGTTTTCCTCTTCCAGGAGCGCTCCTTCCGAGCCTCACAGAGTTGAATTGGCTGTCCGATCGTGAAGACATCTTCCCCTTCTTACATTGTTTCTGTGGTCCCACTTTGCAAACCCTCAGGCTTTCACCCGTCGCGTGGAGTATCCGCAAATGTGTCGCTGTTGCGTCGCTTGCGCCGTCGTGTCCTTCTCTCGAGAATTTGATGTGCCTTGGCGCGGATGATTCGTCGATGCAAGCAATCAGCGAGGCAGTTGTGGGCTGGAAGAAACTTAAAACGTTGGAGGCCGGTCCTGTGAACGAACGGGCTTTGACGCATGCTGCCTCCTTGCAAACGCTCCAATCATTGCGTTTCTCTGCTTCATCAGAGCTAACACCCCACGTCTTGGAATTTTGCTCCCCCCATGCCATCTTAGAGATCGCAGCTCCCACACCTTTATCCTTGCAAGCACTCATACAAAACGTCCATTTTTCGATCCAATATTTGTTCTTTCATTGCTCGCTCTACGATGACGTTTTCCCCCACCTTTTCTTCACGCACTTGAAAATATGCGTGGTACATCCCGAGAAACTTACACGGTTGTCATTGGTCATCGAATCGGTATCAACGGAGGATACTAGCAACGAATCGATTGTCCTCACCTCTCTCATGTTGCATCCGCTCCTATCATTCAAGGGACTCAGTCACTTGGACCTTGGGCGTTTATGCACAGCGCATATGGATGATATCTTTCTCAGCAAGTTGGCTCTGGCTTGTCCAAGCCTAAAGGAACTCCACTTGGGTGACCAGGGGGCCTGGCTCACTGCTCCGTTGCTGACCTTTGATGGAGTCATATCTCTCTTGAAGCACTGCCGCCAGTTGTCCTCTCTCGGGGTTTTCTTCAATGCTACTCTCGAAAGCGACGCCGTACATGCGGCCCCGGTCGACGCTATCAGTCCAAAAATCAAATACTTTCTTGTTGGAGTATCCCCCATCGGTGAACCTGTAAAGGTCGCAGCAGTGCTGTCCTTTCTATTTCCTAGTGCCACTTGCATCAGTCATTGCATTCCTTATGAATGGCCTGAGCAGCCTCAGGGAAAGTTGGAAAAGTGGGAGTCAGTCAGTAAGATGTTTGGGACATTTGTCTCAGCTCGGAAGCAGAGTTGGGAGCAAGGATGGGCGGAGGGAAAGGCTTCGGTTGAGAAGATCACAATGGCGTAAATATTGATTCTGTGTACTGAACAGACATTCTACCAATGTCCCTACCCGTAGAAATGCTACAAGTCACATCAGAGATATCCAGAGCGAAAGCTGTAAACATGTGCGTGATATTGTCCCCCGCGAGTAAATATTAGAGCGATACTAGATCACGAGCTACAAAAGACCCGTCAGCGCGAGCGTAATGTATGTCAAGCCACCTCTCGGCATTTGAAAATGAAGAGTCCGGCGCAGGAACACGGTGAACCTGATAATTGTCCCCGCCGATATGCGCAAAGTAGGCCTCAGGGAGACGGGCTTCTTTACTTGGTTGGTGACATGCTTATTTCCCCGATTTTGGTCGATGAAGGGGCAGAGGGCGTAGAGGGTGCGACAGATAACTGTCTGAGCCCTGGCACCTGTGCGGGAAAGGGTCAGATGTAGTGGGCGCTGATTCACGGCGTTCTTGGATGGCCTTGTGGTGGTGGCTAGTTGGAAGACGCGTCATGGGGAGATAAATTACAAGGAGAAAAGCTAGGAGACAGGCATCACACCAGGAAGTGGTAAATGGGACACGGATGTGCGCCCTGTATTGACGTATAATCCATGGAGCAGACGTGATGTGTGATAAGCTTAAGCTGCCTGTGCTCTCACGTACATGCACTCACCATCTTCTCCTCGTCACTAAATCACGTCCTCCATAATTCGGCCTCTACATTCTCCTCCTTCACTCACTCCGCAGCCATCGATGTTGAGGCGCGCTTCGCCAAAGACGACGAGGATTACTACTGAAAGCCTGCCAACGTAGATGGTTTATTTATAAATGTAAAGTGTAGGTATTGTAGGGAGAAAATACATGTACTTTTCTTTCCAGAAACATAAATTTTACGTTCAGGGCACTGATCTCTGCGTAATAGAGGCGCACACCTGCACGTCAGGTCGCGTCCAAAGGTAACCGTCTCCTCGTTGATCGGGAATGCTGCTACCCATTCATTTGCCGTCCGTTTCATCAGCCGCAGCGTCCCAAGTGAGAGCCCTATTTCGCTGCCATCCATATGCGCCGGGCCCGCCGATGAACGAGTTCGAACAACTTGAAGATGAGCCCACGGTTTGTTTGATTGTGATTGTGTAGGTCATGTGACCGCGTCATTTATAGCGATAAAATAATGCATGCAAGTAGCTCGCCAACCACAGGAATGCCGCATCTGAATATCATTACAAAAGTATGAAGTGTATCACAAGTATTGTGATCAAGAATTATAAGTGCGGCACTAAACTAGTCCATGACACTGCCTTGTATGCGTCGGGAGGAAGATTGCGTAAAGTAGTGAACATGAGTACCAAGAGGACGGCACGAGCTGTGATGTACAATATGACAGATACACCAGTAGTCAGAATACATACAATCTGAACGACCCGCGGTATCAAACCGTGTATGACACCCACAAGAAAACAAACCCAGGGTGTGAAAGTTATAGCGATGGCACTCATGCGCCATAACACGCGTTCCTGATATGTGGGGAACGCAAAAAACCAAGCCATACAATGGATGCCGCCAAATATGGTTGCCATAAGCAATCCAGAAAGCAGAAGAACCCTCTTGTCCGAACCTTCGAGAGTGATACTGCCATCAAATGTTGGAACTCGGAGCTTTCGAGATATGGGCATGAAAGGCAAGCCTATCAGGTCTGTAATTGAGACGAAGACTGGTCCCAAGATCGCCCATACAGCGCCTTGGGAGCTTTCATGGACGCTAAGGTAAACACAATCAGCAATGGTACAATTGTTGAGGCGCATACATACTTAGGCTCATTAACATTAATATGATTCTCTGGCCTTGACTCAGTCGACTTCCAGTACACCGGATGTGGACATTGCACATTGAGAGGCTTGTTCCACCACACAGCATATGTGAGGAAATTGAGAACCGCAAAAGCGAGCGTCCCCGCTTCGAGCTGGGTGGTTTCGAGATGATAGATGGCGCGGGTGATGAGTTGCATAACAAACCAGGCCACCTGAAGCATGATTAATCCTTTCGATATCGCATTTCCTTTGCTCCTGTCGTGGATCTGGTTTGCCGTTAGGGTAGGGGCGTCGATACACTGGTCACGTATCAGCTTGAGGACCTCGTCAGGCTGTAGTGTGTGATAAGGTTTCCCATCCACATAAAGCATGAAACCACCCATCAGCACAAAGAAGCTGTGCGTCTGAGTCCACGTATAATCTGAGGATGCACATGAGCCAACGTTTAGGTGAGCACGACTGGGGCTTACCTTCAGATTGCTCTGAGAAATAAGCCTTAATCGAGCTTTTGACCCACCTCGTGAGAGCACCAGGGAAATGCCTAAGAAACACCAGCACAGATGATACACCTTCAGTAAGCACTGCAAGGAGGCGAAGGGAGCAATTTTCGCGTTGCTTAGGTGCTTCAACAGACTGCTTTTCTAAAGACGTGTAAAGTGAGTTGTGAGATGCAGAGTTTCCAAGAACACAACTCACCTACGCTGGGATACCCCGATTCCTCGATCTGTCTTGTAACTTGACGAGCGCTGAACCACTGGCGCATAGCCCATGTGACGATCAGTTCAGGAGTGATCAGTGCCATTATCATGATCCCAACTCGCCGCCGTACGATACCATTAGGACTGTCTTTGGGACTCGGAATATTAGGATGAATGGCACTGTATATGCACGCAAATAGAGTGAGAACGGAGCTGGAGATGATGGACCATATGGTTCTGGTCGTGAATGATGGAGCCTCAAAACTGTCGGTGGTAGTAGTACTTGTTAACGTTGTATTTATTGTTGGTGCAGCTTGGATGACTCCAACGAGGTAGAAGAAGATGCAAAAAAGTACTAGTAAGGGCATTATTGGATGTTACTTGGGTGTATCGTACACGTATCATCTAGCATGTGTCCTGTCCACTATTTGTATCTCAGAAGGTACAACATTAATGAGGCCCTGGCTTGCCTGATGTTTGCAGCATGGCAAGCAGATCCGGGACTCGGAAGTATCTCTTCATCGGACTGAGCTCAAGTGAACCAAACTGCAGCCGGTCTGTGACGCGTGACGGCAGCTGGCTGGGGCCTCCAATAACATTGTACTAATTACGACACACGTCAAGCCCGGTGTGGTTGTCGATGGACATCTTACGATTCTCTATTCGAACTGCCTCTGGTTCGCAGCAGTCCTGGCTGACAGTACTAGTGACAGCTCTTCTTATAACAACTCGGATATGTACGACTCCGGGGCCGAGTCCATTGGTAATGAACCACATATAGTGCTAGCACCCTCCCAAGCTTGCACTGCCGGCGCTGCAGCATGCGAAAGAGATTTCAAAGGCTGGCAATTATTCACGTTAGTACATGCCTTCGACGTTCTAACTTGAAAACCAATGTTTCATTACTATTCCAATCGCAGGCTTCTATCTGCCACTATACTAATTCCACTTGGTGAGCTTTTAATCTGCTTAGAGCACAGCCAGACTTCATGCACCAGGATGAATATTGCAATAACGCCCTTCGAAGCTTAGTGGGATTGAATATCCTTGTTGCTTTCACTCGGACAATCACAAATTGCATCCCACTTGAAACGGTTGAGGTTACCCTGTGCATTAGAAGACTAATGTGAACGGTTCGTATCATAACTCACACATAATTCAGCCGCAGTGCAACTCACTTGTCAACTTCCTAGATCAGATCAAAATTCCAAAGCTGGGACCCCATATTCATAGGTCGACTAGATACCCGATTGTTTTGAGACTGCGGCGCATTTGCTGTACACCTGCGACAGGGTTTACAAGCGAAATCTCTCACACAACGAAGGTATGTGTGACCATCGCGAATAAGCTATGGGTTATCGTGCTGATTGTAGGCTTAGGCGAACGGTTGTCAGGTTCAAATCATACACCCGGACTGGGGTTCAACCTGGTTCGATGAATAACTGACATCCTTTGATACATCCAGGGTAATCTGCGTAACCGAACCGAACCGTGTTAATGCAATGTCTTTTATTCACTCATCGGCACCCTCAAGTCGATCACCACGGCATCGAAGGCTTACTGGCGCCTCAAGAACAGGATTGATAAGGCCCAACAAAACGTGTGCATGTACGTGTGAGCGTCTGTTCTAATAGCCTCCACGATAAGTACCTTGAGGCTTGTGCTGTCCGAAAACAGTTAACAGTGATGACCCAGGCCTAACGCGTGTCCAATGACATAATTTGCTTTACCCTCTCTTCGGCCAACTAACGTTAAACTGGGCCGTTGGTTCAGTGACGAGAATTTTCAGCCGATCACGACTAAGACTTCTTAGCAGTCCTGGAGAGAAAATTCACATCTTCGATTTCCAACGCCAGGATGCCCTTGGGCCTTGCCTGAATATCACCGATTGACATAACATATCTAGCTAACGCAAGAGAAATGCCCTCCCCAGTATTCTGGCGCTGCGGGGGATATTTGTGGGCGGCGAGTTGGGAAACCGAGTCAAAAATTGAAGAACGATCTCCGCACCAATGGTCCACTTACGTGTCAGCTTGAGTACCTCATCAGGCTGCAGCTGTAGTGTGGAGTTCCTCGTCCATATGTAGCTAAATCATGAACGTAAAAAAGCTGTGTTGTAAATCTAGGGATGAATGTGAACGGCAGGGGGGATAGGTGGTTTGAAAGGACACGAATCAGAATTACGATTGCTCTGAGAAACAAGCCTTCGACTACTTTTTGGATCACCCCGAAAGAGTCCGAGTTCCCGCATATCCTGCACCACAGGGATATGACTATTGAAGAAAAAACAAAGTGCAGATAACTCACTTTGGGAATGCTGTGTGGGAGCTTCATGACTGGAATTCAAGAAGCAATATCAATCCATATATTTAATATTGTCTCGTCGCTGATCCATCTCACTAAGCATATTGCAAAGAGCGGACTCAGACACAGAGATAAGCGCACACTAGTGCGTTTCAAAGCTGTAAACATATGCACCTAAATTCATGGTATCATGTCTAATGGCAAGAGTCAGAACTAGGTATAGCGAGTAGCTAGATAAATATAACGAATGTGCAAACATACCTCAGGAATAACGACTGAAGGAAAAAAAGATTAACGAACGTGTGACTATAGTAGGCGTTGCGTTCCGACGCGTACTGATATGTATATCTCAACAGTCCTCGCGAGTAAATACTAGAGCAATGCTAGAACATCTGACTTTCCACGCCTTATTAATGCCATAGAATAATTATTAAATGTCCCCTTCGCAATAACTCGTCACTCACAGTCGGTTTCTAGTACGCGCAAGTCTTTTCTGCTTCCCTCTAACTTTCCTCTCGCTGCGAATCAGACAGGCCTGTCGAATGAGATCTTGCAATTCTTGTTCCGCCTGTTGCTTCAAAGAATCGTATCCGAGTTCTTCAGCTGGAGCAAATGTTGAGAATAGACGTCCGGCGCCATCATACATGATATGTTTCTCGACCCACTGATGGGCAGCTTGGCGATCGTCCAGTCCTTTGACCACGACGACGACCGGTACCACATTCCCGCGATACGCTGTACAAAACGCGTAGAACTTCTGACGAGCTGCAGAAAGCTCGTCAGCGCGAGCGTAGTATATGAGAAGATCCCCTTCAGGCCTTCTCTCGGCATTTGAAGATGAAGAGTCCAGTGCAGGAACACGGTGAACCTGATAATTGTCCCCGCCGATGCGCACAAAGTAAGGCTTCAAGGTACCACGGATGCAGTGTGCAATCTCGACTTCTTCGTTTCGAGATGGGTCGCAGATGACGAGAGTGGAGGGCAGAGACCTTTCGCTATTCCCACTATCGCTGATCATGTTTCGCACAGCAGCGAAAGACTGTTTGAACCAGCTGTCGTCAACCACCCAATCCGAGCAATTCTTGACGACAAGGTTGCGTAGAGTTTCAGAAGACTCTTCGATGCGACGGGTGAAGACATCTGAGATTCCTGAGTGTTTTTGAAGCGTTGTGACGCATGCATGGTCTTCGAAATGCATGCCGCGACTCTTGAACTCCTTCTCATTGGCACCCCACCAGCTCTCCATGTCCGGCTCGTTCTCCAATCCTGTGATGACGACGACAATCGGGACCTTCTTTCGGCAGATAGCAGAGTAGAAAAGATTGTAGTTCCGAATAAGAGCGCGACGGGCTCTCGTGCTACGCACGCAGTATACCAGAAGGCCGATCCCATCCGATCTAGGGCTCATGAGCTCATGCAGCAAGCTCTTCAAGTTTTCGTCCGCCTTTGCCGCCGGCACCGTGCCTGCAGTGCCTTCATTGAGACCCGCGGTGTCGAATAGGACAAACGTCTGGCCAGAAATTTCGACTCTATGGCGTTGATAGGCGAACGTGCATCCAGTTGCACTGCTAGATGTCTTCGCTAGCTGCGTTTGCGCGATCGCATTGATGACTGAACTTTTCCCTGAGCCACTGTCACCGAAGATGACAATATTTCTTTCTAGCGGCCGAATCTGCTACATTTATCAGTAAGCCTTGGGGTTATGTGATTCAAGAAGTAGGCCACGTACTTTGCTCATTGATGCCTGTGGCAGTAGGGGTGGGGGAGGAGATGGCAGTGGTGACGGCGAAGATTGTTGTCCTTGTTCGGGGGCCGTTATGCCGCGTTGACTCGAAGCAGACGAGCGCAAGTCGAGTGCCTCTAGGTGGATGTCAAGTGCTATTCTTTCGTAAAGGTCAGAAGGATCGCCGTGGTGATTGAAACGGTGCCCGAGAGTGTCCGATAAAACGCCGGGGAGAATACTAAGTTGATCATCATCAGCACGACATACTGCCAGTGCTTCACGTGACAGATGAACAGCCTCATAGAAATGGTCTTTATTGCCGTCTCGTTCAAACCGTGCATAGAGGTCTCCAGCAAGCTTGTTTAGTGAGTATGCACGATGTGGGTGCCGTGGCGGACAAAGTTCAAGCACAATTCGCCGAAGCGATATACTCTCGTCCGAAGGATCACTAGGAAGTGTGTTGCACTGCTCGATGACATATGGTATGCCGTTGGTATCGAATACTACTTGATGGAGATGGCTGCCCTCGACACAAAGCGGTAGAATGGAGCGGTAAAGATCTGCGGCCTCACGGAGATCGGAATGGTCCCTTTTATGGGCATGACGCTTGCAGAGAGCATGGCAAAGGTCGAGGATGGATAACGGATGTTCGATATGTCCTCGGGGACGGAGCGTGAGTGCGGATCGGAAAAGGTGAATTGCTCGGTCAATATCGCTTTCAATAGTCTTGGCGAAACCACATAAAATGGCATGAGCAAGGTTGGAAAGCGCTGCAGCGCGATGTGCATGACCATGGGGACATTGGTCAAGCACTGCCTGAAAACCCTCAATGGCGCTATGGAAGTGCTCGCGAAGGTTGCTCCTCCAAAAGAGGGTGTATGCATCGCGTGCTGCATCAGTTTCAAGACCGATTTTACACTTGAAATTTAATTATATTAGCATTGACCGTAAGTCGTTGAATTGATGAAATACCTGCATGGTACCGTCTGCATCGTAGTATGGTACTTTTTTACGCCGTGCCTTCAATTTAAGAGATATGCGCTGATTATCAACAGCCAGGAATGATACTTCGAAACCGCTGTCAGGGAACAACGACATTGTGAGAAGTAAGAACTCACCGGACTGTCCGTCGTGCGCAAGCAATTGTTCTAAAGTCGTCTCAACTGTACCCACAAGCTCGCCTCGACCAAGCATTTGGCCACACTCAAATGAGGCGCGAATTTCGAGGCGGATTTCTTTGGAGGAGCTGGAAAAGAAGGGTAGAAGCCACATGGGAAACATCAGTGGGCTTCCACGGATGGTGAGGGTCTCATTCCAAGAAACACTGCAGTCGGCCATTGCAGCCTTGATGGCAGTGTTCCACTGACCATAGGAGGTGGAGACAAGGACATAATGGCCCGCTGGTGTGCGATTAGATGGAACGGCAAGGTTTTGGCCAGTAATCACTGCATGCACGTGGGAATATGAGAAATGTGAGATAGAAGGATAATTATGAGAGGTATGATACCTTCCAGTACTAAAACATGTCCGCCCAGCATGTATAGAACTTATATAAGGCCGGCGTATTAAGGCTGCTTGATAGGCTCAGTGATAGTGGAGGATTTGGAGGGAAAGCGGCTGCAAGAGGATGCAGCTTTAGTATGAATCACGGCGACATGCCAGCTAGGATTCTCTGTGAGCATTTTCATGCGCATGTTCAAATGTGAAAGTTCCGACATGACCTGTATACTATTGCATTGCCTGTATGTTGGAGAGACGCTCAAGCGAAAGTGAATGTGTTCGAGGCAAGGAGGCGGTTCTGATTTAATTAATACCAATTATGTAACGTGTTCGAACTTCGAAGTGACCCACAATGTTCCGTTTCTCTCGATATCGATCATTGATTGAGTTACTTCAGGATCACAGCTCGAGCTTCAAGTGGACTTACCACCTCAGGCTCCACAAATCGCGTTAGTGAGCGCTTGGAGAATCGGAACTTATCCGAGATAGCAGCGCCACATCTCAGGGAGGAGCACCGTGCTGGTGACGATCGACCATGCCTGCATGTGGTGGTTGGTGGGCAGGAAACCTGCGATAATCCTGGAGGCCGGCCCCTATTTAGAATTCTTATGGACTCTGTCCTTCCTACAGTGACTGCCATTTGATTCCGGGAGAATGCGGAACCAGAAATCCAGCAGGGTTGTGAGCTTCTGGTAAATTTGCAGTGAACTTGATTCATTGTTTTTTTTAGCGTGTTCTCTCTTCGATGTCATCAAGATGAATGAAATTTGAACCTGTTCGAGAACGGTCCAGGTTGTAGGCAAGTCGTCCTGTTAAAAATTTCGAGGTTTCACTGTGTCCGAGATGCTGTGTTGTCTCGGAAGCACGCCAAAATGCAGCGTGGTGACTCAGTCGGTCTTTTAATTATATACTGGCACCAACGTTTTTTCGACGTGTACTCGCATTTGAAGGTTCATTAATACAACGGTTCGTCACGGTAGTAAGAGTGTTGCTCGTGCGAGGTACTCGGTTTGTAGTGCGTCCATCCAGATTCCAAACCTCGATGTTCCTGCTAATGTACTTCATGTTCACCTCTGCTCATTCCCGCCAATGCTGGTGTCTTATCACTGGACGACATCGCGACTTGCAGTGGTATCGCACGCTGTATAGCATTATCTCAAGTTGTATCCTCACCCTTTTCGCCTGCACATGGACTTCGATCCATCTGAACATTTCATGTCATTCGCCACGTGCCGGAATCATACTCGCCGCTTTGGTTGCTCCAAAGTTAGTGATCTTATGGGCCATGCGGCAAATCTTCCACGCGGGCAAGTTTGTAAATAAATTCAATGATGAATTATTCAAGGGTGAGTCGATTCGTGAACCGGGATTACCACTTAGCGTTACAGGGAGTTTCCGGTGGAGTAGGACCCATGGGTTCTTTGCCATGATGGGCGGGTTTATACTCTATTACAACGGTCAACCTCATCACACCCTTGCCCGACGAACTTTTCGACTTCATACTTTCTGGGAGAGTCGATCAAAACCAAGCTGTAGAGATAACTGGGGATGAGATTAAAGACAAGAGTAAAAGGGACGTGGTCTCCAAGGCAGTCCTTGTCCTACAGATCACCTGGTTTCTTACTCAATATGTCACCCGCTACATCAAACACTTGGTAATTACGCAACTTGAAGTTGGCACGCTGGCGTTCGCCGTGCTGAATATCATCACCTGCTGTTTCTGGTGGAAGAAACCCCTTAATGTGCAGCGTCCTCATCGTGTGTATTTCAAGGACGAGGTACAGGAACCCTGTAACATCAAGTAGGTTGAACAACGTCAAATTCGCCGCTTCTCACTAACGAATTGAGTTAGAGAAAGAGGTGATTCCGACGAATGGGATACACCGATTTACCGCGTTTTCGGACCATTTTTTGGCATGCTGGGCGGCCTCGTCGACCATAAAGATGACCTGAAACTTTATTACGAGCCTCTTCGGGTTCCCACATTTTTGCCGATTACCAACGCCTTCAATTGTAAACGAGACACCAAGATAATAAGTCTTGTCGGACTTGTAGTGATGGTCATTTTCGGTGGACTGCAATTTTTCGCATGGTTTTCCCTCTTCCCTACACACCTAGAGCAAGGTGAGTACGCTCATCATCACTGGCTTACCTTTGTTTGTTGTCCCGTGCATGCTGCTCGTCTCTATCGGCGTCGCCGAAACGGCGGTAGGATTGTTCTTGTTCTTCATTTTACCAGTGATATATTTCGTTGCACGTATAGTCTTACTGACACACATGGTTATTGATTTGCGATCGCTTCTTTCTGACGCATACAAAGCAGTATCTTGGATATATCTCTTTCCTTATTTGTAGCAATCTATACTTACTAGGATTGTTTGCAACACCTTAGCGATGCTCAATTTCAAAGACGACACTAAACTCCGTAGTTTCTTATCAACGCTCGAGTTTCATACGTGGCCTGGTGCCCGCTGTTAACCAATATTTGCTTAGCTAACTACTGCCCCTGTCCTCTCCAATCTGATGTCAAGTTCAGTTTTCTTGCGCTGATCGTCACATACCAATCACACATGATGACACAGCCATGCCGCCTCATGCATCTGTCACAGTCGCATTGGCAGACCGCCGTACTTGTTGAGTCAACCCTGATAAAGTGTGTTAAACTGTATAAGATCGTCGCTGTATACAAATGCTAACGGATATCGAATCTCCAGGCAAATGCCAGTTGTAAATGAAAGCCTCACTGCAAGTAATCTTGGCACCGAGACTTCTTAAAATGAGGCTTTCATTTGCAACAACAAATGGTATACCCATGGATAAATGGGTCTGCTGGGAGGCCACTTGGCCAACCGTCATCTTCGATATCTGGTCCGCGGGAGATGTTTGCCGGGTAAACCCGATTAAGTACCATCTTCGAATGAACTAGTGAGTAACTAACGCCCGAACATATCGCTGCATGCATCATCTCAAGTGATTACGTAGGGTTGTTCTAGCGCGCAAAGGTCTGACAACAAGAGCACAATTTATAGCCTACAATCACCTAGAACAATGTCGTTCTAAATTCAACCTCCCTTCCTGCATCCCCGGTACTCTTTTACATCCATGGCGCACGCGCCCAGCACAGCTCCACTAAACTTCATTGTCTTCGGTGAGATGGGCGTCGGGAAGAGCTCGTTGATAAATCTCGTTGCTGGGAAGACACTCGCCAAGTCCTCTGCCGGTTTAAAATCCTGCACTCTCGAATCAACCGAGTATACAATCGCATTATCTGAACCCCAGCTTAATGTCAAATTATTTGATACAGTGAGTACGTGAATTGTTCCAACGTGCCGATATTTTAAGTCGAGACCCATACAGGTGGGGTTGAATAACACCACAATGAATGACAAGAGTTATCTAGATGCGCTAGTGAAGGCGCATAAAACTCATCGCCTCCCTCCAGAACCAAGGAGGTGTACACGGCTTGCTGTTCTGCATCAAGGGCGGCAACAGAATATTGGAATCTACGCAGCAGAACTACAGGTTGTTCCACGAGTTCCTGTGCCAGGAGAAGGTGCCCCTTGCTCTGGTCATCACCAACCTCGAGAACGTAGAGAACATGGATGACTGGTGGATGGAAAACCAGGATGTTATTAAAGAGTATGGAATAGCTCCCGTTACGCAGGTCTGCATCACTACCATCAAGGGCCTCAAAAACGTATACGAAGAAAAATACTCGGAATCCAGGAAGAAAGTATGTGATATGTTGACTACGCTTGGAAGGGGAGATGCGTGCTTGGTGGATATTAACTGGTTTGCGCGGATGTGCAAGAGGCTGCGGCAGTTTTTCATTCCAGGCAAGGCGCTAGGGAAGAGTCGTGAAAAGATGTTACAGACGCTCACGAAGCGTTGCAAGCTGCCCAAGCAAGATGCAGTGCAGCTTCTTCAAAGGATTGAATCCGACGGCGAGGAGAACTAGTGACTTGACTAAGGCTCTTGTATTTTATTGAACATGATACTCATAGACTACCCAATACTTAGTAGTATATCCAATTATCTAGCATGCTGTCATACATATACCCCCGTCTCGCAATCGATCCACTCTGCTCACAAATGTTTGCACTGTGGTCAAAATTCCGAACCATATGGTATACTGGCGGCCTGGCTTACTACGCCCACACCGGTCTCTCCTGAGAGCTGCCTCCTATGTTGGACCCTTGAAGCTGTGAAGCTGTGTGCAACGTCGATCGATACCCCTCTTCTGTTTGTTCGCAACACGTTTGGATGTGCAATTTGGTCAGCTTTAAATCCTGACGTGTCATACCTTTCGGCGTCCTGAAGAACAGCCCCGCATGATCGGGCAGGGAGCACCAATTCATAATACTGCTGCTGCGATATTGCAAGCGCTGTCAGGGACTCCGATCTGTGCCCTGGCGCTCGTAGTCTTCCTTAATCAGTGTCGTTAAACGTCCCTTTTTAATAATGTGGCAGCCAATGACTGCTTGTCTAGCCACCGTGACGAGGTCAGGGTTCACCATGCTTTGCACAAATAAGTTCAAAAGTACTGATTAGACCCTCGAGAACCTCACGATAATGCTCATTTGAACAGCATGGTGCTGCAGGGCTACATAGCAGTAGCAAGTTGCGCCGTCTTTGAGAAATTACTTGGGAAGCGTCGACTGCATTGAGTTGAATGAGAAGAAATGAACATGCACCGTGCGCGACTATAAACAGCTCTGATAACCAGCAGCAGATTGCTAACCGTCCGCGCTTGTGGCAGGAATATAAGGGCGAGAGAAACGGAGTGCCACACATTCTGCTGGCAGGAGCCGGAGGGCAGTGATAGGAGGGCAGGTGAGAAACATGCCGCGGCAAGGCGTTCTGTCTGCTATGTCAGTCACGTGTATGTTCAGCCACCGACTCAACGATACGATAGTTGGAACTTGGCCTCTACCTAGTTCACTGCTCTATTGGCGCTATCTTCGGAGTCGCCGACGACATCGATAGTGCAGTGGAGAAGCGTAGATTTGTTCTGCGCTCTTTGTCGTTTCGTGTCATTCGTGTTTGAGACGATCAACTGCCTCCACTGGCAGGACCCAGGTGGCTTTTCATGAAATCACTGCGTGACGCGATGCTAACTCTAGTACTATCGGATTTAGATGTTGGAAATGAAAGCCTCATGAATACTGCGTGTATATGGATGCAATAATTCTGTTGGACGATGCCGCCCTTGGTCATGGGGGACTTCTTCAGCGGGTAAATCCGATGGTTTCCCTTCTAACGCGCAGCCTTCATGCATGAACTGATCTAGGGCGTCAAATAGTAGCATACCTGACAGGGTGACAGAGGTGTGTCATCCTAACAATGAGCATTCAACATTTTGTATATACCCTGGAGCTCTCGCTCCACGCCTCCCTTCTTGCTCCCACCTGGATACCGTTTCGCGCCACTGTGCGCGCACCCAGCAGTGCCAGTCACTCCCTCCAGCTTCCGCAATGTCCTCTCAAACGGGACCACCAACTTCATTATCTTTGGCGAGATGGGCGTCGGCAAGAGCTCGTTGGTAAATCTCATTGCTGGGGACCAACTTGCCGAGTCCTCGTCCGGCGCTCAATCATGCACACTCGAATCAACCGAGTATCCGGTCACATTTTCGGATTCCCAGCTTAATGTAAATCTATTTGATACAGTAAGTGGACGCAATGATTCCCAGCGTGTGGGTATTCTAATCCAAAACAATCTAGGTGGGCTTGGAACAGCCCCACTATGAATAACGCGGGGTATTTGGATGCCCTGGTGAAGGCACATGAGCTCATCGTCTCGCTCAAGAACCGAGGAGGTGTACATGGCCTACTTTTCTGCATGAAGGCTGGCAGAGTGTCGAACACTATGCAGCAGAACTACAGATTATTCTACGAGTTCCTATGTCAGGAACAAGTGCCCCTCGCTCTGGTCATCACCAATCTTGAGAATGAGGAGAATATGGACGACTGGTGGACGAAGAACAGGGCACATATCGAAAATTCGGGCATTGTCCCCGTCACGCATGTCTGCATCACAACCATTAAGGGCTTCCAAAACGCATACCAAGCCAGATACCTCGAATCCCGGAAGAAGGTGCTAAATATGCTTAAGGAACTTGGAGATCGTGATCCATGTTCGGTGGACGTGAGCAGTTGGTTTGCGCGGATGTGCAAGAAGCTGCGGGAGTTTTTGGTTCCGACGAAGGGGTTGGGGAGGAGTCGTCAAAAGATGTTACAGATGCTCACGAAGCGTTGCAAGCTGCGCAAGGAGGATGCGGTGCATCTTCTTCAAAGGATTGACGCGGATGATGTAGGGGCTTGATTAAATTTAACAAACGTCATGCTCATATATTAATATCCTGAAGGCCTGATAGGCTATCGAGTATTTAGTACTAGTACTTCATCCAAGCATACCAGCATTTCTTATTCATACAATACAATACTACCGTCTGGTGATTGATCCGAGTGTTATCGGATCACTCTGCTCGAATTCGACCGCATATAATGGACGTTCACATCGATCCCTCTTGAGCTTGAATTTGCAGTAGTAACCTCGTTTGGTTCCCCTGAAATTGTTCTAGTCTCTCCTAGGCAGCCTGTGACCTTGGCGACGACAATGCATTATGCAGTCGTTGCTATATCAGGATTCCTAGGTTTGTTCCTTGATTCAGGAACAAACCTAGGTAAACGTTTACTCCTATATCATAGCCAATACTTGCGCTCATTGTCACTGCATTCTGTAATTGGCCGCGCCCGAGGCTCTTCCCACTCGGATAAGCATATAACTATATACCTTGCTGGCAGGAACTAGTACCGGCAGTCTCCAACATGACTGAGCAACTCCCCCCGTATACTACGCTTCCACAGCCAGAGCCCGAACCACCGCAGTATACTCTTCCAGAGACATTCAACATCGGACGATGCAACACGCAGCACCTCGTCCGCCCAGATCAGCTCAAGGCCATCTTCAGCTTCTGGCAGCGTTCAGCCACCTTAAGCAGCGGGTCGTTGCCAGCGAGAGCCTTATCGCAGGATTAGAGTCGGACAGTGAGAAACGTTGGGTATGGTTCGTCAATTTGGCCGTTGAACGGTGCGTGCCTCGCCTGCGTTGTGCGTGCGCTTGCACTGGTACTCACTGCACTGGTGGAGCGCAGGTTCGAGAGGTGGTGTTTGACAATCAAGCAATCTGATACAGTAGAGCAACGACTGCCTCCCATTGATGTCACCATGGTGTGGCACTCCTATCTCCTGAATCCGAGGCAAGCATGTCTTTAATTCTTCATAAATAATGAATCTAACGTTTTTCGGTCACATCCGCAGCTGGTATGCGGAAGACACCGCGCGGATCTCCAAGCTCAAACCTCTCGCTCATTTCACTGATTACTTTCCTAACCTCCTCGTGCGCCACAACACTTTGAACGATGTCCCGAGCTCGCTGAACGTTATGCTAGGTCAACCATGATCTACTAACCACTGACGCACCACAACATGAACGTGTCCTCTGCTTGGGAGCGCCGTACCAAATTACCGTATGATCCATTTGCATCTGCTGCGGATCTCACACACAAATCTATCGAGTGCCCATACTGTTATCGCACGGTTCTTTCGCGTATGTCCCTTGTGCTTGCATGGCATGGGAATCCATTCTGACAACCAGCTGTAGCGTTCTTGCAGCCGAACGGGAAGGGATATGCCCAGAGCAACTTTAGTGTCGAGTGTGAATGTGCTCAACCAATTACGAAGGAACTTCTCGGGCTATACAAGTTTGCGAAAAACATAGTTGAACCAACAGCGCCTGATACATATCTGGCGTGGGTGTCGCTTTGCTGACCATGTTGAACGACATCTAATATAATCTTATACACACAGTGCAACTCTACATACACCACGTAACATCTACGACACTGGGCGCGGAGACACGATCAAGAAGCGCGTCCTCAGCTCGTATATCATTTTCCAGAATAACGAGGCAAGTGATCCCGTGCGCCAGATCTTGATAAACGTCCAGTATGACGCTGCGCGCATGCGTACCGTACTGAACAAGCATTTGAAGCCAAGATTGTATGTCTTATTTTTGTTGCAATGAATACATTTTCTCAATTGAGGGACAGGTTGAATAAGATCATGGTGCCTACACGGACGACAGGGTGTTTTCACTCGATTTGGTCGGTGCTGTAAGCAGACCCTCACGTTAATTGTATTCAAGGACTGATGTACGAATCTAGGTCCTCCGACAAGCATCGTTTGTGAAGAAGATGGTCAACCTTGGGTGGACCGAGCCAGGATATTTTGCTAGCGAGGTAGATACAGTGGCGCTGCAGCATTGCATAGCTCGGTATCACGCGTGCGTACTTGCTTCTTTCTTTCTACGGACTGCACAAAACATTGCTCTGCAGCTTTTTGAACATCATGGCAGAGTCCTCCTGCCTCGTTCTTCGTGCCCACGCTCGACATCGATCTCGGGTGGCATACCCATCAACTCATGGCGAGTCAGTATCAAAATGACTGCCTCTCGCTCGTGGGACGATATGTTAATCAGTATGTGTTGTCATACAATGCGGAACACGCATAATGAATACGCATTTTTCAGTGATGACAAAGTGGAAGAAGGTCAACTTGCGACCTCCTTCGACATTACCTGTCGTGCTTGGAACGTAAGCTATTTCCCTGGAATACGATATTCCCATTAAACTCCTCTAAATCATAGGACCGTTATCGCGTACCCTACATGCACTGCGGGTGTCCACTGCCAGGAGACACAATCGGCCAAAAGCTCCGACGCCTCGTCTCCTCTCAAACCACCAGCAACGTGCTTTTACTCCCTCCCAAATCTGACGCACGTGCTGCTACGCACCCAAGTGATCACAACGCCGTGTTTGCCCTGCACAATATGTCCGCAAGCCTGCGTCAACGGAAGAACCGTGCACGCAAGGCAGAGATCCGGAGACTGCGTGCAGAGCGGAACGGGAGGGCTGTGAAGAGGGATGGGGATGTTGATCATGGGATTGCATTTTTGTATCCTGTGCCGATGTTCTATTACTACGCTGGTGGATGCGTTGCTGCTGCTGGAGCGGTGGTGAATGGAGGTTTGGGGTGTGCAGCGGTGAGTGTCGTTGTGTTTGGATAATGAGGGATGCTGATATCAGGTTTACAGGGGGCAGGCGGCTGCTCGATTGGTGCTGGTGGTTGTGGGACGGGATGTGGTGGTGGCTGTGGAGGCGGGGGTTGTGGAGGCGGGAATGTTTTTGGAGGCGGAGGCGGGGGTGGTTGTGGAGGCGGAGGCGGTTGTGGAGGTGGAGGCGGTTGTGGAGGCGGGGGCGGAGGCGGCTGTGGCGGCGGGTAAACCAGACTGCCTGCAACATTTTCTTGAATCTTAAATGTCTCTATGTAAGCTTATCTGTAAGATATTCGTCCGGGATCAGATATTGTACTATATATTGATTGGTCTTCATAGCATCACGACAATACAACTTCGCGCTAGCCAACAGTACCGTTATCAATTCCCATGATCGAGAACATCCTCTGCATCTGCGAAACGAAGCGGCATGTGCTTGTGCGATATATATCACTAACATCCCGAAATTGAACATGGAAATGCACGTGTGAAGGAGGTCGATCAACAACGTTGTCGTAGCCTGGATCCTTTGTTTAGGTAAGGCAGACGTTCCGGAGGAACTTCGTCACCTCAGTCCTCGAGATCCTTGAGTTGACAGACTTGCCGTAATGTTTGCGAAGAACTCTCATTGAAAGCACCATAATGATTCAGCTATTGCTCAGACATAAAGACAAAACAGCATTGATGTATTCCTTCTTATAATTCTGTCGTGTCTTTCCTGCTAATGAATGAGAGACCCTCTGGGTTTTGTGAGCGATTCAGCGATTCCAAGGAATGTTTCAGCAAGTTGAACCTAAAAACATGTCAAGTGGGCTTGACGCTCGCCGCTGGATGAAATTGCATACCGTATCTAAGGCTTCTGTGTATGAGGACGGTGTAACTGCTGCGGGGGCCAAGTGGTCTCGTGGGGCATTGTTCTGGATCTCAAGAGCGACCTGAAACATCCTTCTCAATGTCGCGGAATGTCTATTTGTGCCAAAAGACACGGAGTGGAAGGATAGTGCTTTTCTATATCGAAGTTAGGAAATCAATGAATCAAAAGAACAGCCACAAACCCGAGGCGGACTGCAGCGTGGCACAAATCTTGAACAGTTTGGTTCTCGATAGGGCACTCGCCATCCGACAGAAAGATGATAACAGGAGTTCTATAGTATACACCTGTATAAACATTGTACAGATCAATCGATAATCTGGGACTCACCTCTCCGTGCTCCAGTGTTGCTCCATGACTGACTGGGCACGTTGAATCGCAGCAGTGAAATTTGTGCCTACCGAAGTGTTGTGACGTATCACAGCGTCTAGTAGCTGGTCAGGCGAGCTGGAGAAGTCGTTCACCACGACGTCCACAACGGACCGATCAAATAGGATGATACTGTAAGAGTCTCGTCTGGCTGATTGTCGACCAGCAACTGCCGCAGCTCGGGCAGACCAAAAGCCGTACAGGGACGAGAGAACGGCGCCAAACCTGTTGTTAGAACGTTGGATAATTCTGTCTGAGGCAGGAGTATTCCTGAGAGGTTGTCGGTCTGTCAATCTCATAGAACTAGATCTGCCAATAGTCAGCATGCGCTGTGATATTCAACATGTGGCATGTAATACCTATCCGCCACAAAAATTCTGGTGTACGTTCATTAGCAACTTTCCTGTAGAACACAAGAAAAGATACCTTACACATGGAATGCTTGCTGCATCACCACGGGATTCCTGCAAGAGAAAAAATGCCCGTCGTTGGAGACGTGACCGAGGGTCGCTGGGGCGTTGTTTGGATCCATTGGAACGTGAAAGAGAGGTAAGGTACAAAAAGATGGCTGAGCGGCATTGCCTTGTGCAGCACTGTGTTCAGGACCTGGTGTCAGGATGAGTAACCAACAAAGATCGGCAACAGAGAAGACTTGACCGCTGCACATGGCGTCACTGAAAAGGGAATGTGATTCACGTTATGGACTAGGGACTGAGAAACCCACCATTTTGCAAAGTTTGTTTGTTCCTCCCGAGAATATGGATCTTTGAAGCCTATACACATCATGATACCAGCGACACAGGAACAACATGTCGACTTACCACTCCGCCGCCAGAAAAGATTATGTGTCAAAAAATCTTTGGGACGGTCCGGGTGTGGTAACAGTCTCTTGAAAATATGCTGAGCTTCATTGTTTCCTATGCATGAGGCGGCATCCTCCGCACGACAGTAGTCAATGTGGGCGTGTCTGCCCAGCGCCTGACAAACGAGGTTGCACATCATTGGTGCGCCCTCATCATTTGAAGAGAAGCGACGACCTTCGACCTCGAGACCCGAATCATCAGGGCCATCAACTGCCCATCGTGACGAAGACATGGATCCGTGTCTCGTTTCATGCTCTTGTTGCGGGTGACCTGGTGTAATGGTTCGTAAAGCGTGACTGCTGAGGTGCCCCAAATATACCTACCGAGCGGTGATGTACAATAGTAACCACAGTGATTACACCTTGAAAGACGAAAAAAAATGAGGAATAACCGCAAAAATGAAAGAAAAATACCAACTTTGTTCTGCAAAAATGCACTACTCTTTGGTCCAAACTATGGTTGTGCGGACCTGCATGTGCTACCAGTCCTGGTGGTATCGACTTGGCACATCTCAGTCGTTTAGCCACTGTTGAGGATGAGTCAGTGGCAGTGTCAGAGAGTTAACCAACTCGACACACACCTTGCGAGTACTGCGAACCAAGATCGTATGTCAACTCAGAAAATGATGTTCACAACAGAAACAGCACGCCACCTTCGTATACTGGAACGTCTCGTGCCTTCCCGTGAACGTCGCCTCGATCGATTGTGGCGCAGTCTCAATTTCGCAGATGCCCTCAGCAGCGCAGTGCATAGAACACGAATGCTCCTCCCTGGTTGAAGTTTAAATATTAAGATACAAAGATACACTGGATGGTTGTCGACAAACCCGCAAAGATGAATAGCGTCGTCTTCCAAGCCATGAAGATGGTCTGTATTCGCACAGAGTCTCTTGCAAAGTTGGCAGGGGAAAGAGCAAAGTCGAGCATCGCATAGGTGTTGGTCATGGTTCACGTCACTGCGGCAAATGAGGTGTCAGAAGGTGGTGCGAAGCGTTCATTTGATGACTTACCTTGGAATGCCACAAGTACCGCGGCAAGGGGGAGTGGATCCGTCACCAAACCTGAGCTTTGACAGATCGCAGGGCTAGAGGCGTTTTAAGCACGTAAAAAGGCTATTCGAGGTTCAAACCTACCTGACCGCAGGCATGCACAGTAGCAGCACATAGATGGTCGTCTTCTGCGTGACCGATCACCTAAACAACAAGTTCGATGGCCTTTTACCCACAGTAAAGAGGATCCATCTCACCTTCGTACACTCATCCAGACATCCCCGTCTCCCAAAGAGTTTGCAAACTTGACCACAGAGATGCGCATTTACAATACATCTGGAAAGGGCGAATCCAATGTGAGTTGGTGTGCGGATGTGATCGCGAAAGACTTGCATATGATAGCCAGGATGTCCCGCCCTGAAAAGTTATCAGTCATTTAATGCTGCAGAAGTACAAATTTTGGCTTACGACATAGAGCAAGCCTTCGTCTCTCCAGATGACGCACAGAAATCGCAAGAATGTGTGCAATCATGAGTAGTCTGGCAGTCATGCTGTCCGTCATGCAATCTGCTCTGAATGCAGAGCAGTTCGCAATTTTCACACTTCAGTTTGCACAACTGCAAGTTGCTCTTCAAGTCCACTGTTGCGCTTTCAAACGCTCTCATGAGCTCGTCAATACTTGCTTGCCCGCTTTGAAAGCGAGCAACATTCGATGATATCCACTCGCGAACATGGGCGACGCGCAAATTGACCAGACTGTCGATATGGGTGAGTAAATTCTCAATCCAAAGATCATCCGGCATGTGATGGCGAGAATCATAATCTCCCCATGCATGAAACAGAACTTGGAGAGCGGCCTCTCGAGGAAGTTGCAACTCCCCCCGCCAATGAAAATTCCGACAAAGTATCAGGCATGTCAATCGGGACATCGTCATCCAGGTTCTTGATAAATGCCAGGTTAATAATGTAATTCAAACATCAGATAGCAGAAGTCACACCTTCAAAGGTTCTGTGTCAGGATGAACCTCCTGCAGTCCGAATGCTAAAGCGTTGGGCAACCGGGCGAGAAGAAGTTGTGCTCGATGCGAGGCCATCGATTCTGCGATACGTCGTTTGTCAACTGAACTAGTGATTACTGTAATAATACGCACGTGACAGAGCGCCCCAATCATTTGCCTGCAGAAAATCTTATGAATGCCCTCCCAAAATATACGGCGCATCAAGCGTACCTTCAGTTTTGCCATCAAGGTCTTCACCGTATGAAGGAACTCTCCTGCTGTATTATGAGTGAGTTTTTGTTTGTCCAACCGACGCTTAAGGGCTGGGAACAGTTGGTAAAATTCCTGCGACTCGATCACCGGCCTACAAAAACGATAAAGTTGTATGTAGACATAGACATAGGAACCGCTGCACACACCATGGAATTATATTCAACTGTCCAGCGTGGAGGCAAGAAATGAAGTTTGCCTCTTGTTCGTCCTGGACAATCTTCTGAAACTTGAGAGCGAACCTGAGTATTAACTTGAGTATGCGCTCATCAAGATATGGCCAGAAACGTGCTCTTTAGTGACATCTGTTTTGTCTGAATCCACGACATCCTGGAAAGTTGTTGAGGTTAGGAATATGAAGAGACTATCAGAAATGAAAAATCACTTTGATGATGATTGCCAATGTTGATTGAAAGAGACTTGGGTTGGCTGCTGGATCGAGGACAGTCGCACTCGACTGGAATGACTGGAATAGTCCTGTAATATCACGACTCAAGGCAAAGTTATTCCGGAATAGCACCTATGAAACGATGTTAAGCTCTGATTTACAGTATGAAAGTAGCGGCGAACCAAGTTGGAAATTGCAGTATTGAAAAGGACGAGTAAAGTATCTTCTTGAGTGGAGCGCTCAATACTATGGACACCTTTATTCAATGAGGATTCAGACATCAACACGTAAAATCGCAAGGATGACTTGATTCAACATACCTTCGAAATCCAAAGCGACCACAAGGGTATCTTTGGTCGGGGTCACTGACATCCATACTCCTTCCGTCGTGCGCATCGCAGATCCAGCGAAAGATGTGTCCACGAGATGATTCAAGGAAAAGCTTTTCCCCACAGATTGTTCACCCATAGATGACACAACTTTGACAGGCTTGAAGTAAAGTCAGTGCCTTGTGAGAAATCGTTGAGCATTCAGATGGACCATACCTTTTTGGCCATGTATGACTGAAATAGAGATTCATACCAACCAAAAGACACGTAGTCGACAATGCGGTTGACATCCGCGCCAAGAAGGGACTTCTCCAGTTCAGTAGAATACACGCCATCTTTGAGTGGAATAAAACGGTTTTCCTTTGTCACAGCGATCTGGATAGGAATGAGACAGAGGAATTCCGCCAGCCATTCACCAGCACGAAATTTTGATACGCCCCACTCCGCACCGTCGAGGTGATCATGGTGAAAAGCAGAGTGTGTCATTGTAGAGACAGCGATTCTCTTGAGAAGATTTGCGGTTGGCTTCTTTGACATCCTTTCAAAGTTTAAAACAAGATCGTGGAAGTGCGGCACAAATGTATGATGGTCCATATCTGTAACGAAGACCAATGTTCGCTGACACCTTTTACTGGACGACGTTATCGTTTCCCGCTGAACGGCAGGAAGAACCGGGAAGCGAGTCCACACTTCGGCATGACAATCTATGAGACAGTTGTGGGCGGTAACGCTCTCGGGCTTTGCATTCCCTCCTCGGGCACCCTTTTCTTTGAAGGTGAACTCTGTCACTTTCCGGGTGATATCGAGAGCAATAGATCGACATGATTGAGTGTCGACGTCGAGTGAGACCAAATGCACGATATTCCGGCTACTAGTCAGTGAAGTCAGAAGCAGTGGCTGGTCTAGTGGAAGATCAGGGATCTCGAGCGGGATACCATCTGTTGAGCCGAAGGTGCTCCAGTGGTAGGCGGTTAAGAACAAATCAGACCCGCAAACATGAGCCGTGATTAAGCAAGAACCATCCGGAGTCGAGTAAATTGCCATTGGAATCTGAATGAGGTTGAGAGTTGCAGGCCTGTGATGTATAAATTAGATGTCTTTCGCTCTTGTAAGCATAAATCTGACCTAAACTGCATTGTCGTCAGGGAGTAAACTCTGGCCTGTGCTAATGTATCAACGAGCAGCAATTCTTCGCCACCGCAGATGAAACACGCATGATTGATGGAAGTCCCTTCAAGATACCATTGAGTCAGGTTGACCGCACTGCCACTGGCCTGAAAACCGAGGGTATCATCAAAAACGAAGATGTGTAAGAAGAGCTGATGGCGTGTTCGTCAGACATGTCCTAGCAGATCCATAGTGAAACGAACCTTCTCTGTGGCAACAACGCTCAGTACACGCTTTGACTCGTCAAAAGCCAGAATAAAATCCCCGATCTTGTCACGGTACAACTTTTTCCCACGGCTGCTGTGAGTCAAGGCGCCCTCGATGGCAGTGAGATGTTCCAAGTACACCGTCAGGTTTCCAGACCGATCAGTCATTGCGAGCAGGATCTTCTCGCCTGGAAGTAATTGCGCCCTCCTGTGGATTCCTGTATCAGTTATATCTAGGAGTCGAAGTGCAAAGAGCGCATACACCACTGAATGACCAAGGGGTAACAAGAACGGGAACGAGTTCCTGAATTTTGGTGAGGGAATCGAACTAGAATCTAACTGTAAAGAATGTAGATCCTGCGTTGTCAGTTGCATGGGGTGAACCGTGCATTCCAGCTTTGGCTCCTCGAAAGATTCCCTTGAACCAGTTATTTGCACCGGAGATGCTGCTAGAGACCGTTTCATTGGCATTCAAAACTATAAAGAATGGTTTGCTTACCATGATAGTAACCTCGTCCATCCTCGATGGCATCGATAAGAAGGGCGTGCTTGCTAATTTATGGTTATGGATGTGATGGAGCAGAAATGCAGAAAAATTGCTCACGAATGATGACCCGTCTGTGAATGGGCATTGATGTCAGCAATGAACCTCTTTCGTAATTCGGCCAGTTGCTGCTCTTCACTGATGGCCGCTTCGCTATGAACCCGGGCCACAGATTCATTAATTTGTATGCGCAACGATGCATGAGCCAAGGTCTTCGTTTGGGCCGCTAGAAGCGATCTGAAATGCGCCAACGCAGCAGCCCTGGTACCTGCAACAACTTTTTTCATGATAGGAAGCTTTTCCATGTCATCCAACCTAGCGAGCAACTGAGTGTCACTGGTCTTAGATGCAGTAGCCTCTGCAACTCTGAAGGTCTCATCCACGAACTGGGAACCTTGCCCAGACGAGATGAAGGAATTAATACTGCTCCAAGCTTGCTTCACTAATCCCTTCGGCTGCTGCTGCGGGGAAACCTGTTTCCCTAGCATCCTGATAGATTCCTTGACATGTCGCATGTCTTCGTGCAGGATTACATCCAGGAAGTCTTCGCCTTCCATCTTGATGTCGGGAAATTGACGAAGTAGGCTTTCCGCGATATAGACTCGTTGCTTGTAGTTCTTGAAATCGTGGCTGTTGATCTTCTCGATGCGCAGCTTTTGCAACGTTTGACGAAAATTTTTCTCTATTTCTGGGTATAACTCAATGATGGTCGAAAGTTGATCTGGATAACTGTTACTATGACGCAACTTCATTGCAGAGATGACTCGGAATACCTTGGGGTTTAGAGCTAGCCTGCTCGCTTTGCGCGGAATGAAAGGAAGAGCCATCAGTTGGCATACTTTGCGAATGAATCAAAAATGGACGAGGCTGTTTTAAATTTCAAACAACTCACGAAGGAGCGACAGCAGGTTCAACCGGATCTAGACACGCCGTTATTATCAAACGACTCGATTACACAGATGACATACCTTGAGCTACAGGGTCGTCTCGTTCGCTCTGGTCAGGGGAAGGGAAGGAACCATGGGTGAAAGTGCTGAAGTGATCGAGTTAGATAAAGAGTGTAACGCAAAGGGATACTAACGGAAATTTCTCAACGATGGCGTCCACCAATTCCCTGTGGAAGATGCGAGTGAGAAAAGGCAAGTCATTCTCGAGCTTCGTCTTGATGCTGGCCTCAGTTGATGCTTTGGTGGCCCTGACATTGGAGGAAATATCGGCAGACTCCCGCCGCCATTGTTCGCACAATTGCGGGAAGCGATTCCGAAGGCCAGCACTCAGTAAAATATGCACCGCGTTAGCATCCAGATTCTCCTTCACTCGCAATCTGTCACTGTGTCTGAAGAGGTGTCAATTGAAATCCAGGAACTGCCACTAAGAGTAACACCCACAACCAATCACCTAACTGGAGGCGAGTGACCGACCTACGCTTCCAAACATCGGTGATCCGCCTGGCAGGTAGATATTTAATTGTCATGAACCCTTGAGTAGTCTCGCCGTGCAACAATCGAGGCTTGTGCAGTCCAAAATCTTCTGGTGCGTCCGGGTGAGGCTGGGGCATGGCTATGCGAACGGATGTAGCCTACATGCGCTTGTCAGCACTGCACCAGTGGTAATAAATTGGGCAAAACCTTGAATCCAGGACGTAGCTTTACGGCTTCTTCCTGCTGGTTGGTTTTCCTCACTTCAAATGTGAACATTCTATCAGGCTCGTCGTCGTCTTTGTCCATTTCCACCACGGTGTCTTTGCCTTCCTGTCCAATCCATACAATGGAGCGGGCATGCTCAGGGGAGATGAGTGCCATTATTTGGTCGCACATTGTTGTCAGGTACCTAATGCCCTGTGTCAAAAAAAATACCGAAACTCAGAGAGAATTAGACGAACCGCATAAAGGTAACACGGTTACGTTTCACGGATGAAGGAGCTGAATCATCCCAAGTGGCATCCTCGGGCCAGTAGACGACGAACAATTGTTCATCGGAAGTAGCTTCACGATTTGTTCGGACAATGTAAAGCCCAGAACGAAGGTTTGGTTTCGAAACACTGGCCTCGCTGTTGTCCACAACAAGCTGCGCTGCTCTACAGAAAAGAAAAGTTCTTTAGGATGTCGATCTGCAGCTCAAACTTTGCATCTCACATGTGGTCGTCGACAACGCCGAGAGACAATAAGAGTCGCGCTATTTCTTCTTTGCTCCCATAAATGCCGATGGGCTTCACGTTCAAGCCATCCAGCACGCTGAACTTGACTTTCGTCATGGACACATATGAACCAGGACAAATGGTATTGGTGAATGCCCGGAGTGAATCCTGTGCAATGATAATTTTGTCCACTAGGAGCAATCAGCGAAGGAAAGTTCAGCAAGGACAATAGAGTCACCTAGTCCACCGCTCCCTTGTTCACTGATCAAGTCCAAGACCCGATACATCCCTTCAATCGATTGGACAAGGTCACGAACATCATCGTGCGGAGGGGAGTCTTCCACGTCCATCTGACAAAGAAGAACGTGGAATCTCCAGCCCACATCATGATGATCACAAGGAAACTGAACTTACATAGTCTTCACCATTATCGGATATTATTGATTGATACAAGTCGTCATCCGAGTCATCTGTCCAATCTGTTTGATCACCTTTTGACGTGTGCGCTTGTGAAGTCGAGCGCTCGTCGTCGTCGTCCATCTCGTCAAGCTGATAATATGAACTTTGTGGATCACGGAAAATCTGTTTGCGAGTTCTGTGCTGAGTAAGATGTGGGTGTTAACGTTGTAACGTTGAACGTTGAACAAGGCGCAAATGCGGTTTTTAATATTAAAGTTGGTGGCGGTGGCGGATAGCTCACCAGCAGGCAATCTGCAGGCTGCTCGCGTGCTTTATTATATATGTGACATAATAAAGCACGCGGCGGCACTGCGGCAGCCTGCAGATTGCCTGCCAGCAGTGTCTTCGGGGAAGACTGCTCTGCAGCACGTTTTCTTGAATACCTCTCAAAATGTGTAAGTCGCATCTCTAACCTCACCGTGACATGTCGATGATAATCGGATATTACATACGGTAGCAATGTCGTATTGGCAGGAGAATTCGAAGAAAGAGTTCGTCAGAGGAAATAATGCACTGAAAGATGAAAGGTGACAATGATAAGCTGACAATGAATCAAGTGCACATTTGATATTCAGTAGGTCCTACGGTATGCATCTATAAGCCCGCGTCGGGAAATTTCCAACATATGGTGAATGATCAAACTTGATGCAGAAAAACAAACATGAAAAAAGAAAGCCGTGTCTCGCCTGTCACTTCACATAATCAACTCCAAGGTCTACAGCAGAATACAATGGACGTCCGGCGCCACCATGTGTCATATGACTCGACCCGATGATGAGCAGATCTGCTATTATTCAGTCCTCCGACCACGGCGAGGCCGAGGAGCACCACGCTTCCGTAGTACACTCGAGCCAGTTGTCGTTGGCGCCCCATCCAAGCAATTGTTGACAACAAGGTTGCGCAAAATTTCGGAAGACTCTTCGATGCGACGAGTAGAGATGTCCGGGATGCCTGGGTATTCCTGAAGCGCTGTGACGTAAGCATGACCTGCAAATTGCATGCCATGACTCTCGAACTTCTCCCTGTTGGTATCCCACCAGTTCTCTATGCGAGTCTCTTTCTCCAGTGCCGTGATGATGACAACGATCGGGACCCTCTTCTGGCAGATCCCAGCATAGAACATGTTGTAGGCCCGAGCGAGAGCACGAGGGGCAGAAGTGCTGCGCACGCAGTAAACCAGAAGGCCGATGCCATCCGACTCGGGGCTCATGAGCTCAAGCAACAGCTTCTTCAACTGTTTTTCCGCCATCGCCGCCGGCACCGTGCCTTCAGTTCCCTCATTTAAACCCGCGGTATCAAACATGACGAATCTCTGACCGGAGATTTCAACCGGGTAGCGGTCAGAGCTAGAAGTGCATCCCGATGCATCATTGGATGTCTCCGCGAGCCCTTGTTGCGCGAGTGTATTGATGATCGAACTTTTCCCCACGCCGGTTTCGCCGAATATAACGACATTTCTTCCCCTCACATGTGTCTGCTGCATTTAATCAGTAAGAGTGACAACCTCGAGAAGTAGGCCACGTACTTCGGCATTGCTCAATGATGCGGGCGGAGACAGTTGTGGTGGCGATCGTTTCTGTTCAAATTCCGGTATTTCTGAAGATTGAACTACACTCCGCTGATCATAGTGCCTTTCGCTGTGCTGGCCCGACGAGATCTGGCTGGCATGCAGTTTGTTGGTGTCGAGCACTACCTGATGAAGATAGCTCCCCTCCACACAAAGTGGCAGCACATAGCGAGAAAGATCCGTTGCTTCGCAGAGATCAGCGTGAGCCTGTTGGTGCAAGTAACGACATTGGAGAGCCTGGCAGAGGTCGAGGTTAGAAAGCAGGTGATCAGGGTGCCCCGGGGGACGAAGGTCGAGTGCGGAGCGGAAGAGGGAAATGCCATGGTCAATGTCAGTTCGGACGTTTTTGGCGTTGCCACGGAGAACTGCATGTGCAAGGTTGGAGAGTGCTGCGGCGCGACCTGGATGGTTGAGGGGACATTGGTCAAGCACTGACTGAAAGCCACGAATAGAGTTGTCGAGATCACTGGCAAGACTGCTCGTTCCAAAGAGAATGTATGCATCACGCGCTGCATCAGTGCTGCGACCGATCTCACTCTAATTGGTTGACTAAATTAGCAGCGATCAGAAGCCCTTAGATTAACATACCTGCTCATTGCCGCCCACAGCATGATTGGCCATCTGCGTAGTTTGTGAGCATCGGGCTCTCAGCTCAAGAGATATGCGCTGATTATCAACAGTCGAAATTGATACTTTGGAACCGGTGTCAGGGAATGAAAGCATCACCGAAGGTGAAGACTCACTGGGCCACCCATCGCTCCCGAGCAATCGTTCGAGAGTGGTCTCAAACACACCCACGAGTTCACCTTAGGCCAAGCATTGGTCCAGACTCAAATGAAGCACGGATTTCGAAGGTGGACTGCTTTGGATTTACGGGAAAATATGGGCATGAGCCATCGAGGGAACTTCAGCGGGCTTGCGTGGATGGTGAGGGTCTCATTCCAAGAAACACTACAGTCGGCCATTGGAGCCTTTATGGCAGTGTTCCATTGACCATAGGAAGTAGAGACCAGGACATAAAGGCCAGCGGGTGTACGATTGGATGGAATGGCCAGGTTCACGCCAGCGATGACTGCATGTAGGAATGTAAGAAATGGAAAACTGAAAGATAATGTGAGTACTACCTTCCAGAACTAAACCGGGTCCGCCACGCATGTTTTACAATGGTACAGGGGTCGTCTAAAGGAAAGGAAAGTACGTAGTTGGCAGAAAAATCGAAGAGGAAAGGGCTAATGACAACGTTGCCGGGAGAGGGGGATGATGCAATGACGAGTACTCAATTAGAACAATGGAACAAACGGTGTGTACGTAAAGCCAGTATTAAAATCTTCTGCGACTGACTTTTCGAGCTGAGTCGCGCGCTAGTCACTGGCCCTTTTCACAGAAGTCGGCACTTTCACAAAACTCGTATTTCCAGCTATCATAGCTATCATTTTCTCTCACTGGCAGTTTGGCAGTACACGCATACGACTTGAATCAAAGGAACGATCGATCGGTCGACCGGTCGCGGACTTTCTAACTTGTGACGGTCTCGCTACTGGCGGTAGTCATGATATTAATGCCATATGCCATGTTGCATCCACTTGCCAATAATGCAGAGTAGAATGAACATGAACGCGACAATAGACCTGATGAGCTGAGTGGTAAGGGAGTCTCAACTTGAAGGCATTCAATCATTTACTTACTCAAGCTTCTCTGCATGCTCCTCCAGTGACCTTGTTCGTATCTTACGATAGCGACTTTGCATCACGATATTAATGCCACCAATGTTTCTTGAACTGATTGTCGCACGGGCTATGCGCCAGCAGTTCAGCGCTCGTCGTGTTAAGGACTTGGGGTATTTGGGTGTTCTTCATCTGTCAGAGCAGTCTGAAAGCGAGTCGTGCATTGTAAACTCTGGGCATGTCAGACAAGTCACCATGCGCGTCCTCAGATCAGGAGTCTGCTGAAGCACCTATAGAGCAATATGAAGGTGAATCGGTCATTCTATCATGTATCCTGAACATGTTCCTCATGACGTGTGCTCGTTTCTCAAGGTCGTGACGAAACCCTTCGTGGTTCTTCAGCAGTTCATCGTACTCCACTGTTCATTTCAATACATGGGGAACTCGTACCCTTGCGAAACCGTTCAAAAAGCTATTTGGGGTTCATGTGTTTCAGAGCAATTGGAAACTCGGCCCGATCCGTGCTCTCTCTCAAACTATACCTGACACTTAACTGAATAGATTACGCGTGGACTCAGACGCACAGTTGATGGGTGGATGGGGAACCCTACTCGACGCTACAGCCTGGTGACCTTCTCAAGCTGATAGGTGCAGGGATGTATTGATACTCCGGTCCCAACGGCAAAGCAGATCTGCAACCGGAGTGAAGCGAATGTATCGAAAGGATCGATTCTCTTTCAGGTGGCGTGGTTTGTTTTGCAGCTCATCTCCCGCGTCATCTATCACCTCGAAATCACTCAGCTAGAAGCCGAGACACTAGCATTTGCGGTTCTCAATTTCATCACTTACGTTGTGTGGTGGCACAAGCATCTCGATGTGAAATATTCTCATCTAGTCTACTGGAAGTTGACCGAGTCAGAGCTAAAAGGCTACATTAGTATTCATGAGCATGCCTACGCCCCAATCAGCTATATCGCTACTGATTATGTTTACCACAGTATCCCTGAAGATGACCCACTCACTGTGTTTAAGATCTTTACTCCGGTCTTCTGCCCCCTTCACGAATTGATGGGCGGGTTTGTTATCACGTACCACATCTCCAAAGCTCCGAGTTCCAACATTTAATAGCAGCATCGAACTAGAAGTCTGCGACACCCAGGCCCATTTTCTACTTGGATTGATTATAGCAATCATCTTTGGCATCCATTGTGTCGCTTGGTGTTTTGCATTCCCCACATTTCAGGAACAGGTCCTATGGTGCATCAATGCCATCGCTATCACTTGCACCCTGGCATAGCTCATTTTATTCTTTTTTGACGTCCTGATGCATAGACAAGATGTAGCACACGCCATGAACTATAGTTTGTGCTATGTTTTCCATCACAGCACACGTCATCTTATATTGGTCACCGCTTTGTGTAATCCTCCTGACACATACAAGGCGGTGCCATGGACTAGCCTATTGCCACACTTGTATATAGTTTTTGCTTATGGTACATGTTACACACTTCTGAGCTCATATTTGCTTCTTTCGTTTCTCAGAGCTTGGGCAATAACTCGTGTCAGGTACTGCATACAGGCTCGACCCCACACGACTACATAATATCACACAAGTACAATTGTCACCACTAAACGTCATTCTTTTCGAATGTTCGACGCATCCTTCGATCAATGTATGAGAGACCCTCTTGGCTTCCTGAGAGATTCTGCAATTCCTAGGAATGTTTCGGCGAGTTGCACCTACAGACAACGTTGAACACGCCTTTTATGCGTTCGTGCAATAGCATTCTTACCGTATCTAAGGCCTGCGTGTATGAAGACGCGACTGTTGCTGCCGCTGGGGCCAATGGATCTCTTGGGGCATTGTTCTGGATGTCAAGTGCAATTTGAGTCATTCGTCGCAAGGAAGTAGAGGCTCTATCTAGACCGAATGATACGGCGTGGAAAGACAATGCTTTGCTAGAGATTGTGTCACAAGTTGCCAATCCAACAAAAAAACAGGCCACGAACCCAAGACGAACTGCGGAGCGGCACAAATCTTGAACAGTCTGATCCGCAACGTTGCACTCGCCATCTGACAAAAATATGATTACAGGGCTCCTGGAAGCAATGTTAGATATTAGACATGTTTATGGAAGATCGACGCACCTCTCTGTGCTCCAATGTTGTTCCATGACTGATTGAGCCTGCATAATCGCTGCAGTGAAGTTCGTGCCCCCATCGGCACTATAACGCAGAACGGCGTCCAGCAATTGGTCCGGAGAACTGACGAAATCGTTTACGAAGGCATTCGTAACGATATGATCAAACAGAATAACACTGTATGAGTCACGTCGGGCTGCTTGTTGACCACCAATTGCTGCAGCACGGGCAGACCAGAAGCTATATAGGGAGGAGAGGACGGCACCAAACCGGTTGTTAGAGCGTCGCACGATTCTGTCCGAGGCAGGCGTGTTCGGAAGGGGATGTTTGTCACCAGAGGCCATGGAGCCAGATCTGCTAATAATTAGCAATAGTAGCTAAGCGAACATTGTCCTCGCACCTATCAGCCACAAAGATTCTGGAGTATGTGTATTGATTAACGTCACTGCAACTGAACTTCAGCCGACCACTCACACATGGAATGCTTGCTGCATAATCACGGGGTTCCTGCACGAGAAGAGATGCCCATCATTGGAAACGTATCCCAAGCCGACTTGGGCATTGTTGGGATCCATCGGCGGATGAAACAAAGGCAAAGTGCAATAAGATGGCTGAGCAGCATTTCCGGCTGCAGCAGTGTGCTCGGGACCTGGCAAAACGGTAAATTGCCAATGGGACAAGCACAGAATGAGCCATACCGCTACACATTGAGTCGCTAACAAGGACATGAATTCAATTGTGTTATCACATGTTGAACATTCCAAACGCACCACTTAGCGAAATTTGCTTGCTCCTCCCGAGAATAAGGGTCTTTGAAGCCTGCGGACCATGTGAGCCCAGGAGTACAACAATAAGATTACTCACCGGCTCGCCGCCAGAAGAGATTGTGCGTAATGTAGTCCTTGGCACGTTCCGGGTTAGGCAACACTCGCTTAGAAATATGCTGAACCGCGTTCGTTCCCTCTGCAAGCAGCGGCATCCGGGGCACGACAGTAGTCGATGTGAATGTGGCGACCCAATGCCTGACAGACGAGGTTGCACATCATCGGTGCGCCCTCATCATTTGAAGAGAAGCGACGGCCTTCAACCTCGAGACCCGTATCATCAGGGCCATCGACTGCCCATCGTGACGAGGACATGGATCCGTGTCTCGTTTCATGCTCTTGTTGCGGGTGACCTGGCGTAATGGTTTATAAATGTGACTGCTGAGGTGTAGCAAATGTACCTACCGAGCGGCAATGTGCAATAGTACCCACAGTGGTCGCACCTGAAAAGATGGAAAAAAATGAGGAATGATCCGCAAAAACGAAAGAAAATATCCAACCTCGCTCTGCAAAAATGCACCACTTTTTGGTCCAAACTATGGTTGTGCCGACCTGCATGGGCTACCAGGCCTGGTGGTATCGACTTGGCACATCTCAGTCGTTTAGGCCACTGTTTAGGGCGAGTCAGTGGTGGTGTCAAAGGTAACCAGCTCAACACGCACCTTGCGAGTACTGCGAACCAAGATCGTATGTTAACTCAAAAAATGATGTCCACAACAAAATGAGCACGCCACCTTCGTGTACTGGAAGGTCTCGTGCCTTCCGGTGAACGTCGCCTCGATCGATTGTGGCGCAGTCTCAATTTCGCAGATGCCCTCGGCAGTACATTGCACGGAACATGAATGCTCCTCCCTGTTTGAAGTTTAAGTATTAAGATACAAAATAAACTGGATGATTGTCGACAAACCCGCAAAGATGAATAGCGTCGTCTTCCAAGCCGTGAAGATGGTTTGTATTCGCACAGAGTCTCTTGCAAAGTTGGCAGGGGAAAGAGCAAAGTCGAGCATCGCACAGGTGTTGGTCATGGTTCACGTCACTACAGCAAATGAAGTGTCAGAAGGTGGTGCGAAGCGTTCGTTTGATGACTTACCTTGGAATGCCACAAGTACCGCGGCAAGGGGGAGTGGACCCGTCACTCAACCTGAGCGTTGACAGATCGCAGGGCTAGAGGACGTTTTAAGCACGTAAAAAGGCTGTTCAAGGGTCAAACATACCTGACCGCAGGCATGCACAGTAGCAGCACATAGATGGTCATCTTCTGCGTGACCGATCACCTAAACGACAAGCTCGACGACCTTGTACGCGCTGTAACGAGGATCCATCTCACCTTCGTACACTCATCCAGACATCCCTGTCTCCCGGAAAGTTTGCAGGCTTGACCACAGAGATGTGCATTAACAACACATCTGGAAGGGACGATGAGCTCATGTGTGGATACGATCATGAAAGGCTTAACATATGGTTGCCGGGATGCCCCGCTCTGAAAAGTTATCAGTCATTTAATGTTGCACAAGTACAGATTTTGGCTTACGACATAGAGCAAGCCTTCGTCTCTCCAGATGACGCACAGAAATCGCAAGAATGTATGCAATCATGAGAAGTCTGGCAGTCATGCTGTCCGTCATGCAATCTGGTCTGAATGCAGAGCAGCTCGCAATTTCCACACTTCAGCTTGCACAACTGCAAGTTGCTCTTCAAGTCCACCGTCGCACTTTCAAACGTTCTCATGAGCTCGTCAATGCTTGCTTGCCCACTTTGGAAGCGAGCAACATTGGACGATATCCACTCGCGAGCGTGGGTGACCCGCAAATTGACCAGACTGTCGATATGAGCGAGCAAATTCTCAATCCATCGATCCTCTGGCATGTGATGGCGAGAACCATAGTCGTCCCATGCATGAGACAGAACTTGGAGAGCGGTCTCGCGAGAAGAAGATTGTGGCCCCCCTGCCAATGAAAATTCAGTTGAAGTATCGGGCATCTCAATTGGGATATCGTCATCTAGGTTCTTTATAACGCCAGGTTAAACATGATTGCAATAAAAAGCAGCAGAAGCATTCCATACCTTCAGAGGTTCTGGGTCAGGATTAACCTCTTGCAGTCCAAATGCTAGAGCATTTGGCAACATGGCTAAAAGAAGTTGCGCTCGATGCGAGGCCATCGATTCTGCAATGTGTTGTTCGTCAACTGAACTATGGATTCTTTAAGAGTACACACGTGACAGAGCGCCCCAATCATTTGCCTGCACAAGTTCTAATGAGTGCTCTCAAAATGTACGACGAATCAATCATACCTTCAGTTTCGCCATCAAGGTTTTCATCACATGGAGGAACTCTCCTGCTGTATTATGCGTCAATTTTTGTTTGTCCAGTCGACGTTTGAGGGTTGGGAACAGCTTATAAAATTCTTGCGACTCGATTACTGGCCTACATTGGAACAATCAAAACAATATGCTACCATGAGAGACGTTTCACATACCAAGGGATGATATTCAACTGCCCAGCGTGGAGGCGAGAAATGAAGTTGGCCTCTTGTTCGTCTTGGACTATCTGCTGGAACTTGAGGGCGAACCTGAGGGACGATCTGAGTATGCATTCCTGTGGACACATCTGGAGCATACTCTCGAGTAATTTCTGCTTTGTCCGAATCCACGACATCCTAAAAGTCGATGAGTCAAAACACATGAAAAACAGATTTCAAGAGGTGGAAAAGTACCTTAATGATGATCACCAGCGTCGATTGAAATAGACTCGGGTTAGACGCTGGGTCGAGGACGGTCGAGCTTGATTGGAATGACTGGAATAAGCCTGTGATATCTCGGCTCAAGGCGAAGTTGTTCCGGAATAGCACCTACGTCAACGACGTTAGGAAACCATCAGAAACACACAGCAGGCAGCAAACCAAGTTAGAGATCGCAGTATTGAACAGCACGAGCAATGTATCTTCTTGAGCGGAACGCTCAATACTATGAACACCTGTTAAGGGAAGATGTCGATATCATAGAATGTCCACCGATGGTTGGTTCAACATACCTTCAAAATCCAAAGCAACGACAAGAGCATCCTTAGTCGGAGTCACTGACATCCAGACCCCTTCTGTCGTACGCATGGCCGATCCCGCGAATGACGTGTCCACAAGATGGTTCAAGGAAAAGCTTTTCCCCACTGATTGTTCGCCCATGGACGACACAACTTTGACCGGCTTGAAGAAGATTGTACCAGAATGAAGTCAGTGTCACGCGACTCGAGGCGTTCATGTCAGCATACCTTTTTGGCCATGTATGACTGGAACAAAGATTCATACCAACCAAAAGACAGGTGATTGACAATGCGGTTAACATCCGCGCCGAGGAGAGACTTCTCAAGTTCGGTCGAGTATACACCGTCCTTGAGTGGAATGAATCGATTCTCCCTCGTCACTGCAATGTGAATTGGAATGAGGCAGAGGATATCCACCAACCATTCCCCGGCTCTGAACTTCGACACGCTCCATTCTGCAGCTCCGAGGAGACTATTGGAAAAACCGGAATATGTAGTTGCAGAGATGACCATTGATTTTAGGATGGTTCCCGTTGGCTTCTTTGACGTCCTTTCAAAGTTGTAAATAAGGTCGTGGAAGTGCGGTGAGAACATATGATGGTCCCGATCTGTAGTGAACATCAATGTCCGCGGACATCTGTTACTGGACGATGTGATCGTCTCCCGCTGAACAGCAGAGAGAACCGGGAAACGAGTCCACACGTCGGCGTGACAATCAATGAGACAGTTGTGTGCGGTGGCGTTCTCCGACTGAGCTCCTCCTCCTCGGACGCCTTTCTCTTTGAAGGTAAACTCCGTCACTTTGCGAGTGATGTCGAGAGCGAATGATCGACAAGAATTCGAGTCAATGTCAACCGTAACCAGATGGACAATACTCCTCTTTATTAGAGAAGTCAAAAGCAGTGGCTGGTCCAGGGGAAGATCCGGAATTTCGAGCGGGAACGCCACTCGTCGAGCCGAAGGTACTCCAGTGATAGGCGGTCAAGGTCAATTCAGAGCCCACACACGAGTGACGATCAAACAAGAACCATCTGGAGTGGAGTAAACTGCCTTAGGGATCTGAATGAGATCAAGTGTGGCAGGTCTGTCATACGCATATTAGCAGTCATCATTTACTGCGAGCCGAGTTCCTACCTAAACTGCATCGTTGTCAGGGAGTATATTCTGGCTTGTGCCAATGAATCGACGAGCAGTAGCTCCTCGCTACCACAGATAAAGCACGCATGAATGATAGAGACATCCTTCGCCATACCACTGAGTCAAGTTGATCGCGCTACCAGAAGCCTGGAAACCACGGGTGTTATCGTGGACAAAGATGTGTAACTAAAAGCTGGTGACATGTTCGTTAGACCCGTCCAGAAGATTGTTTGTGGAAACCAACCTTCTCTCTAGCGACGACACTGAGCAAGCGTTTTGACTCGTCAAATGCGAGAATAAATTCGCCGATTTTATCGCGATTAAGCTTTTTCCCGCGGCCCTGATTCAAGGCGCCTTCGATCGCGTGAAGGCTTTCCAGAAACACCATTAGGTTCCCATGCCGATCAGTCGTTGCAAGCAAGATCTTATCGCCTGAGAGAAGTTGCGCTCTCCTAAAGCAAGAGCGTCAATTCATTGATGCACCGCAATGTCAAAAGCACTGACGCAACCGAATCCCCGAGAGGCAACTTGAACGAGTACGCGTGCCTCCCAGTGAACTTTCGGCGAGGGAATTATGGTAGGGTCCATTTTCAAGGAATGTTGATCGTGTTCCATCAGCTGCATGAGATGGACAGAGAATTCACAGACAGGATCCTGGAAATATTCCCTTCGGCCAGAGATGAATATCTGTGCTGTTACCAATCATTTCGTCAGGGTGGGTGTGCACGAGAATAGCTGGACTTACTTTGGTAATATCTTCGTATCTCCTCGACGGAATTGATGACGAAAGTGTACCTATCAACTTAAAATGAAGGCGAAGTAAAATAAGTGCGGAACCACTAACGCATGATGCCCTGTTTGCGAAAGATCATTTATTTCATGGATAAATGCCCTCCGCAACTCAGTAAGTTGCTCCTCTTCATGACTGGCAACCTCTCTCTGAACCTGAAGTAGACACTGATCGGTTTGTATGCGCAATGCAAAATGCACCAAAGCGCGGGTCTGCTTCGTCAAGTTTGATCTAAAGTGATCCAGAGCGGCTGTCCTAGTTTCTTCCACGATTTTGGCCAAGATACGGGGTATTTTGACATCATTCAACTCCACGAGGAACTGGGTATCGCTGATAGAATCGGCGTCCGCCTCTTTTAACGTTTTGCCGAAGATACGCAGATCCAGTTCGGAGACGATGGAACTGAATTTACCCCAGAGAGCGGTTACCAATCCCTTAGGCTTCTCATGCGGAATGATCCCTTTGCTGATCAATTTGAGGTTTTCCTTAACGTGTGACATGTCCTCCTGGAGAATGACATTAATGAAGCTTTCACGGGCTTCCTTCGGCATATCAGGAGAGTTGCGAAGGACGTCCCGGGCAATGCAGATCCGTTCTTTGCCGTCCTTGAAGTTTCGATTGTTGATTTTCTCCGAATGCATCTTGCGACGGAGCTCTTCCCCTATGTCTGGATACAAGGCGATGAGAGTATTAAGCTTATCTGCGCAACTAATTAATAAAATGTAGAGCATTGTAAACATGACATACCTCGCACTGAATTACGTTCCTGTTCACTTCTAGTGGGATGCAGAGAGAGATCGACAGCGGAGGTACTTGAAGAATGATGTCAGTGATACACGACGACCTGTCCTAAGTATAACTCACGAAGAGTCGGTACCGACTGGAATATCAGCCATGGCCGAATCTGTGAATGGTATCATGCCAAGATAAAGTGATTGCACGGAGGACGGACCTAGAGTCGACGGACCGTCTTGCTCGCATCCTGTGGGACATGGGAAAGATTCGTGAGTGAAGGTACTAGGGCTGAATTAGACATGGGTAAAGTGTGCGAAGTAAAAACGCACGAAAATTTCTCGATAATAGCATCGACCAAGGCTTGATGAAAAACCTTAGTTAGAAGAGGCTCCCCCCTCTTCACATCCTCTCTAACCCTTGTTTCCTCTGACCCCTTGCTCGACCTAGTATTCGATGAGATACCCGTGGATCGCTCCCGAAACAGTCCACACTGTTGTCGGAAACGATCCTGGATGCCATCATATATCAGAATGCTCAAGGCATCTGCATCCAGGCTCTCGTTGATCAGTAAGGCATCACTCTTCCTAGGGAAGTGTCAGTTGACGGCCAAAGTCGAGCTGCGCAGTGTAATACCCACAGGTAATTGCGCAACTGGATGTTAGTTAAGGATTGGTTTTTCATGGGTTCGGCATTGAGCCTGCCCGGTTGAAATGCGACGGTCATGAACCCTTGAGTCGTTTCAACCATGCAACAACTCAGGCTTCATCAATTTGACATCCACTGTTGCCTCTGGGTGAGACTGCGGCATGGTGATATGCCTGGACGTAGCCTATAGAAGCGGCTCTAAGTATTCGGCCACTCATTGATAAACCAAACTAACCTTGAATCCCGGGCGCGACTTTACTGCCTCCTCCTGCTCATTTGTTTTCGCGACTTCGAACGTGAACAGTCTACTGGACTCATCATGGTCTTCGTCCAGATCCATGATGGCGTCTTCGCCTTGCTGGTCATTCCATACGATCGATCGAGCATGCTCTGGGGAAATGAGTGCTGTGACTTGATCACACATTTTCATGAGGTATCTGACATTTTTCGTTAGGAGCAGTATCTAAACTGAGAAAGACTTAGACGGACCTCATGAAGGTCACGCGGTTGCGTCTCACAGACGAAGGAGCTGAGTCATCCCATGTCGAATCCTCCGGCCAGTAGATGAGGAAAAGCTGTTGGTCAGGTGTAGCCTCGCAAACCGCACGGACAATGTACAGTCCAGAACGAAGACTCGGCATTGAAATGCTGGAGTCATTTTGGTTCGTGACGAGTTGTTTGGCGCTACACAATGAAGTTTATCAAAGTGTCAACCTGAATACTGGCAATGATCTTACATTTCTTCGTCGACAACACCCAGAGATGACAGAGTCGCACAATTTCACTCTTACTTCCGTACACGCCAACAGGCTTCACGACGAAGCGGTCTAGCGCGCTAAAGTTTACTTTCGTCATGGACACATATGTGCCCGGACAAACACTGTTGATAAATGCACGGAGTGAGTCCTGCGCTATAATGACTTTGTCCACTAAAACTCAGAGTCAGCGAAGGCAAGGCTTGTCAATGATAGTGAAGATACCTAGCCCACCACTCCCTTGTTCATTGATCAAATCCAGGATCCGATACATACCATTAATCGACTGGACAAGGTCGCGAGCATCACTATGCGGAGAGGATTCTTCCACGTCCATCTGAATCAGAACGTGAGAACTCCAGCCCACATCATGATGGCCGCAAGCCTGGAGGAAGTAGACCTACAGAGTCTTCTGCATTATCAGATCTTACTGATTGATAGAGGTCGTCGTCCGAATCCTCAGACATGTGAGTAGAGTCTGCTGCATCACCTTTCGACGCTGAGAGTGCTTGTGATGTCAAGGGCTCATCGTCCGAGTCATCGTCCATCTCGTCGATCGTGATCGATGGTGCAGATGCACGGGAAAATGAGCCCTGGGCAAAACGATTCCAACTATTATCGCCAGTACCGACTGGTCGATCTGTGCAGATTATGAATGATAACTTCCCTGTATGTGGAGTCCACTAACCGACTCCTTTCCCTTTGTCTATCCTCTGTTTCTTGAAGGGCTGTATACCTTGACTGGCACCGTGACTGTCTGGGAACAATTCTGGTGGTACATACGATCCGTCCATGATGGTGGGTGAATGTGAAGAACAGAGAACCTGTTATCACCCTACTTTATAGTTGTTGTTGCCTGGGTCTAGGGTTAGTTAGTAGGCCTCAGCCACCAACCACGAGGCAAGGATGTTCATACTAGTACTACGTAATTAGCTCATTGTACTAACAATGTTAATGATCTAATACGATTTGTGTCTTCGCAATTAATATGATTATGTCGAACAAGGTAGGTATATAGGCGAGTGCATGGGACATGTGGATGAATGTAACGTTTGAACAGCAATAGCTGAGCTGTTTAATTGAGTTTTACATAGTTGATCTCGTCTTCAAGCTGGTCCGTGCGTATACGCGTCGCGTCTGACGCATGCTCTCGAAGTGAGTCTCCTAAACGCTGATATTCTGGCAGACGTATTCTCGTCTTGGCCATAAAGTTGTAATTAATTGCCCCCCGAGGATTTTACTTGGTCGGAAACCAGAGAACCTCATCTACTTGTCCTCTATCATGATGCCGCTCAGCTTCCCAAAACGCTTCGATCCCACGATCAACCCACGATGTCTCAGAAAAGAGCAGTCTTAACAAGTCCCGAGAGAGAGCTATGGAATACCAGCGGCATAGGGCGAATCTTACGCAGAACCTCTTCACTGCTAGCTATGTGGACATCATCAATGATCATGATACAAAGTTTGGCCATGCAGTAGAAATACAATACAATAGCCTCACCATCATATAGCCATCAATCGCCCTGTAAAAGATCCCCCGCACGATCTTGTTCACGACGCGACTTTGGCGGCTTCACCACCAAGTCTGCTTGTTGCCTGCAAACTCAGATTAGAGCATGAGCTTGCACATCTCCCATATACACTCACAAACGCATCCGCAACAGTAGCTTGCGGTTGGTGCTTTGTATTTCAGCAGCGGTCTTTATGGCACGCGCGAACAATTCGGCCCTATGATCTACCTTTCTCGCTTTCAGGATCTGTAGCGTGAATGGTGTCAGTAATCTCCTCCCTATAGCTATGCAAACAAGTTTCACTGGCCTTGTTCTGACTGTCAACTCGACCTTGAATCTGGCCGCTTTGAATGAGTGCAACTACCTCCTTCTCAACCTCGTCAACGGTCCAGCCGAATGCGACGCTCATCCTGTCGAGACGAATGGTCTGGAATGGCTGGAAGTAAAGCACGACCGCAACATTACGAATGAGGTTCGTTAAATCATATACATGTGAGTACATATGAATGTCCACGTAATGGCGCGTCTGGCGCAAGAAAGACGAGTCAGAGTTATAGATATTAATAGACTTAACAAGCATACCGAATACCGTTCAAGAAGTTCCAGGACGTTTTTGAAATCGCTTGAGAGATATGACTGGGTCAAGTCTCGAACATATGGTTCTTGCTCGATGTACGCAGAGAAAATAGCGTTTCCCGTAAGTTGAGACTTGATTGCAGATCGCGACATGCTGGCAAGAGCACATAGAGTCCCATATATCGCAAAATCACCGGGAGCGACGAGCTAGCAGAGCATAAGCAAAGATTGGCTGGATGGAAAATCTCGCCTACCTTGCCAATCCAATCACCAAGAGAATCCGGAGGGCCGATCTTCAGGAAAAGTTGGGCAGCTTTTTCGTAGTTGGCTTGTCCTAAGTGGAACAAAGCCATCGCAAAATCCAGCTTGGACTGTACCTGGTCACGTTCTGCTGACCTTTTAGGTGGCGGGGCAGCTGAGATGTTGGAACCGGGAGCGGTATTGGATGCTGCTGCTGCGCTTGCCGTATCAAGTGCACCCTCAGCCTTAAAGACGTAGGAAGATATGTGTGAGTAATTGCGTTGTTCGATCACAAGCTATAGGAGACATGAATAACCGAACAACAATACAAATGAACTAAAATCTACCTCTAGCACAGAAAGACACATGTCAAGAACGTGTTGGCTTGTTGAGCAGAACTCCCTTGATTTCGTATAATGTTTAAGTGCTTGGGTATAGTCTCCAGTGGCGCGGTAGAAATCACCGAGGTCCCTGTGGCCCATCTAATAGAGAGATGATATTTAGAGTTTCTGAAGGAATCAAAACGCTAGTCGTACCCTTATGCTCTCCTTAATCATGTTGTTAGAATACGTCTTCAGCTCGACCTCTAGCTTCGTTCTCTCCGCTTGATTCTTCTTCGTAACATCTTCGCACCAAACCGTGTTCACTGAGCAAAACTCGCTAGGAGGGAGCTGCACCTCCGGAAGGTCCGCCACAGCATCATATGCATTCATCGCAGTCTGATAGAGGGTCGGATCGCGAAGCTCCTCGATCTGCGCGAACGCCAGTTTCAATGCCTGTGGTGCCAAAGTCGGACATGTTGAGATAATGTGCACAAGCCTGTCAAATGCAGTACGACCTCAGAGAGTCGAACCTCGATCTAAGCTAGTGCATCAAGAGGGGCGTATGATTCATACCAGAATATCCCGAGATGTATGCATCTAGATCGAAAGGATGAGCATCGTCCACTGGTCGGATTCGTCTCCTCTGGACTGCGGGAGGTTGCAATAGGGAGGCTTCGTTTTCAATATAATCAATGTCCATCCGTAAGACACTTGGGTAGGAAACGGACGTGACGGTCGAGTCCCAATTGCACATTCTGTTAGGCCGCAATGAGTCAGCCAGTGATGTATTGCTTAGGTCATTCACCATATGCGGGCCCTTGGCACAGTTGGTAGCGCGTACGCTTCGCAAACCGTGATTGCGTAAGGTCGTGGGTTCAACTCCCACAGTGTCCATGTTTTTGGTACTCCATCTGTGCCACCCTGTCACTGGTTCTGGTTGCTTCTCCGGCCTTTGCTACAGTCAAATATTGATTGTCTGAAGCCCGCTACAGAACCAGCCAAGTTTTCTTTTTCGACGTACAACACCCAAACATGTACATCCTTATACTAGACGCAGTGTCTCGATATTTCAAAGATTCAGCAATCCAAGCGTGATGATGGACTCGGAGGTGTTCAGAGGTCAGCATCCATGCGTCTTTTTGCTGAAGACATGATTTCCATGGGTGCCCGTCCACCTCCACGAGTCGTGACGTGTGCAATAATCAGCTGACCATTAACTCTGATATAACCGACGCGCTGAACCGGGGGATTATTGTGACTGGCGCCGAAGCATCCTATCGCGTCATAGAAACATGCACGTCTTGCCGAAGAGCCGCGCCCACAGAAGTAAGGGAGATGAGATGAGTTGAGGGCAAGCCCTGTCGCAGAAATACGAAATCTCACCAAACTTACTGCAAAAGGTACAGGTACCGCGTCATGAGATGCAATTGATGTACAACATGCGCTGGACACAAGTGCGTCCCGTCAACACTCGAAGGTCGGTGACATAAGAAAAGGATAATACTGGCTACTCAAATCTTTTCCAGGCGTGTTTCTCAAACTCTTTCAGTTTCGCTCGCTTGGTTGGGCTACAGGGTAAAGGACGTCAAAAACTGCACTAGAACATATCACGAATACTCACAGGATGGGTACGCGAGGCTCGATGAGGGCTCTTTGCTGCATGCTACGGAAGCGATCACGGAATAAGTTGCCCTCGGGCTGATGGAAGGCTATCAGCAATGTCGATAAAACTGGCGCAATCTACACACCTTTAGCGTTCGTAGGTTTTCGCTCAGATCCTCCCCAATCTGAACCTCGATTTCATTTTCAGGAACTTTATATTTCCCTAGCCGTTGGCCAGCCAGACCCTTTCTAAGCTTCATCTTCAGCGCCAACTGCCTTGCCAATCGCGCTTGATTTTGTTGTTGGCCAACTTTCTCCGCAGTTGAACGGAGAGATTTAACCATTGTTATCGTGGCAAGCATTTTTTTTCTCGCCGCCTTTTCTGCCAAGGCTCGTTTCTAGTGCAAGCTCAGCGACAATGGTAAGGAAGCTCCAAAAGGCGTACCTCCTCGCGCAATCGCAGCGCCTTTGCTCGTTGCTGCTTAGTTTTACGTGTCGATGGTTTCTTGGGTACAACCGCATCGTGCTGTGGGACTGGTTCGCCGTCATCTGTAGGTATCTCGTCCAAAGTCATTCCAAGTGGAAGGCCCTCCGTGACATTTGTAGCAAGTGCACGTGCATCGGCAACCTTGCGTCGAACTTCGGCTAATTGATCCGCTTCATCTTGTCTACGTCGCTCCAGCCTGCATGCCTCCCTAATAAGCTCATCATGTGCCGCGGCAGGGGGGTTGTATGATGATCCTTGATGTGGCTCCAACACAGCAGGAACTTCTATGATATCACGGGGATGAGATAATTCCGGGCGCTGTGAATATCATCAGCAAATCGATGGTGGCAGGGAAAGGAAGAAGCCCTACCTTGATCTTGGGTTTCTTCGTATGCTCTAATCCATCAGCTACTTCTTCCACCTCCTCGGCAGTCCATGGGTCATAAGAACCGCTATGTTTCACAGCAGCGCTAACATCGATTAAAGCACTCCCTGCACCAAACTCTGTGTGGTCCATAATCGCATTGAATGGACCCTTTCTGGGCCGCTTTGCAATGCGAAGAAGGCGCTCCTTGTCAGCTCTACTGACTTTTGATCGTGATGGTATAGAGTCTTTTGTTGGGCGAGAAAACACGGCAGGAATGGCAGATCGTTGGGAAAGTATTTTCGTGGAAGTCAACTCAGCCTTAGAGTACCGCGGTAACGACTTGCGGACTAGATAGTTTTATGCTTTTTACCTAGAGATGTCTTGCAAGAACTTACCTTTATCATCTCCTTTGGTGTCTACAACAAATAATTGATCGTCTGTCTGTTTCTGTAGCGTAGAACTGTCAAAGTCGATGTACGCGATTAGATGGTAGACATGTGGAAGACACGAATTTTCCACACCCGATGACTCGCTCCTCTGAACGCAGACTCTCTAGGCCCTGTTCCACAGGCTGTATATCAATGTTTTTTCGCCATGCCTTCTTGCCCTTACGGACTCGATTGAGCAAGTTGGGAGGGTGCACCGACACCAGGCGCAGCGTTTTTTTTGATAGAAGATTTTGAAGTAGAAGAGACCTTGGTGATTTTTGTGAGAGCCATTTGGTGGTGGCAGCCAGCCTCCTTGACTCTTGTCGATGAAGTTCTGCAAATGTCACGCCGACGTTGTTACGGTGTCACATTAAGCTGCCGTCAATTTCATCTCAAATTCCGGCGCGTCTACTTAGGAGGGCCATGGCATGATGCATGATATACATCAGCTGTACTATAGCAGTTCATATACGACTACGATTCGTATTTGCTCACAGTTTCGGTGAGACTATGTAGCTGCCTCGGCTCTCCTTACGCTGAGTACAAACATTTTACGTAAATACTACTTAGTCCGAGTCATATTCCTTCTTTGTTATGCTTTTCATGTTGCGCACGATCGTGCACATGCCCAATCGCACGAAATACCCTAAAGCCACCCACTCGCATCCCTCGCACGTAGCTGCAACAAAATTGCCCGCCTCACGAATGACAACCTTTGGTTCAAGAATCCACTTTCCAACTCCCCCCATCAGGCCATGTAGGATCACGCAGATATCAAGCAGCCTGAGCAACCGTACGTATTCCGTCCAGCACCTGCCACCCCTGCCCCGGCTACCGTGCCTGCTTCTTTACCACCACACACCTCCACAGCGACGCTTCCCGTATCCTGGCCACCGGCGCACCCCATGGGGGCAACTCGCACAAGCTCTACTCAAACACAACGGCCGTGTCTTCACTAAGGGCATTGGCGAACCAACCTTTCGGCACATCTTTTACGCGCCCACTCGGTTTCAACTGAGAGCCTAGGCTCGATTGTGGACCGATCGAGGGATTCCGGTAGGGAGTCTGCATCCATCAAAGCGAGAGTCGCAAAGAGACGACCAGTGTGTGCGCCGATTCGTATTGACAAAAAGAATGTTCCCGCGAACCGATTTGTCATTTCAGACGACTCATCCTTTCAGCTACAGTGACCGCAACAGCGGACTTTCCGACGCCCGCCGTGCCATGCAACCAGGTGATTCGGCCTTCTTCACGGTTGCCTAACTATTCGTGGATGTGCTTGAGGAGGTCCACCCGGGTCCCTTCCAAACATTGCGGATGGGGTAGACGTTCGCGAGAGTCATGTTCAACACCCTTGACAGTGACCTGGACCCACTATCAGAGTAGGATAGTCGTACCCTTGAGCATACCGTGGCCATTCACCGCGGGTTGACGGTGTTTGGGCGGGTATAATATACCAAATCGGGAACCAGGCGCGCGACAGCCATTGAACACCGTGTTTGATTCTCTGTTTTTCCTTCCTCTGAGAGCTTGAGGATCACAAGTGAATGCTATACTGATTTCTGTCATGTCTTTTGTACCCCCGTGAATCATTCTAGCACGAAGAGTTTATTGATAAATACGAGAAATCTGCCGAGATTACTGATGACATTGAAGCAGACACAGTCCGTATGCAACATTTAATTTTGCACTGACACTGACAACTATACAGAACGAGGATGATTTTGGTGACTACTCACTTGGTTCCATGTCTCGTACTACTAGTAGCGAGTTGGATGAGAGTTTCTTCGATTATCAACTGTGAAAACCAAGGACCCACTCGCATGGTGGCAAAACAACTGCCGTGCTTATCCAATGCTGCATCGGATGGCACTCGACTATCTCTCTGTCCCAGGTATGTCTCCTTCGAATCCTCTTTCAATCAATCAATACTTATTATCTTGCTCAGCAACATCAACTGCGGTTGAACGTGTCTTCTCGCAGGGCCGGCAGCTCCTTCATTTTACTCGCAACCGACTCGCACCATCAACAATTCGTGCCTTTCTCTGCCTCGGAGCGTGGGGCAGAAGTGATCTTCTGGTGATGGAGGACCTTTTAGCCGCTGTCAGGACTCAAAACGGAAGCGAAATGAAGTCGAAGCAGAGGAGAATGACAAGGAAAAGTAGTACTATTTTATTTCATTGTTGTTAATACTTAATACACTCTTCTTGGTAATGTACCCGCGGTGTTCAGAGACACCGCGGTGTTTTCCATAAACCGCGACATTGACGGGTCGGTGTGTACCCGTACCCGTGAAGGGTACGGTGTTGGCGGGTGCGGGTGCGGTGTCAACTTTCCGACCCTCGGTGTTACCCCGTGCGGTACCCTAATCCCAGGTTCCTTCAGACATACCCAAGAGTTGTCAACGAGGTCAGGGAGTGATAATAAGACATGAGAGATGAAAATACTGACATCAAGTCAATAACTAGGGTCAACGGTGTTGCGTACTGAGCGCAGTATGTAGCTATAATGAGTTAGGCAACAACACAATCAAAGTGATGGAAATTATCAAGGTGTCAAAGCTGCCTGAGATTGAATCAATGGATGTCTCGGGTGGGTGGAGTACTCTTCAAGTGGAAGTTGAATATAACAGTTGTTCAAGTTTGACCTAGTTGAATCATTATCAATGCGCGACGTAGGTCATGGCCTGCCTTGCGTCATCTAGTATTTCCACCTCATTTAAAACCCTTGAACCTATCTGCTGCATTAATTATAGATCCCTATGTACAGACACGCGCCAGTTTCCAAGGCTTACGCAGACACTTGCATGTGCGACCCCAGTCAGTGTTCCTTGACAATCACCGTGTCATATCACTCACTCTTCCCCTGCATGCAATGCTTGTCTCTTATTCGAGTAGCCTTACCCTGGCCTTACATACGTCCCATCTGAATCCGTTCTAAATGTGCATCGGGGCGGATATGATTTGGTACTGGGCTGTGTAAGGTATGATATATACCTCACATCATCCTTGACCTTACATTTCTTACATTCCCTGCATGTAAGGAGTCACTTGGACGAACCTAGATCTTCCATCTGACTGCACGCCAAAAGCGTCTTATATGTCATCGAACAGTACAATACACTTGCTGGAGATCCCTCAGACGAGAGTAACTCGCATCGGCATTTTCGATATCCCGCCACATTCACGATTGAGTCCAATTCTGTCCAAAGTAAGTACTACCCGTCAGCTGTACTACGTGAAGTAGACGTTTTCCGTCCACGATTCGTATCTATCTATGGTTTCAGTGAGACTCTTTGCCTTCTCTCTCCCGGCTCCGACCGCAAGTCTGTGCAACGGAATTCTTAGCGGTGGATCATCTAGGTGAGTGAGTTTCTCAATGACCGCCACCGCCTTTTCAGTGTCTCCGTCAGCCGGAGTTGAAGTCATCCATTGACGGAATTTAGAACCAGGTAGCTCTGGGTCTGCATAAGCTGGATGTTGAGGGACGAGTTGCATGTTGCCCTTGAACATTCCCGTCCGGAATGGACCTGGTTCGATTATGGTAATCTATCTGGCATTAGCTTGAGTTACATCTTGAGACTAAAATGACTAAACCTGTATGTTCCAAGCCGGCTCCAGCTCTTGTGCGATGCTCTCGCTGAATCCTTCCAATGCTGGAGATCCAGTTTCAGACACTGCTATGGCCTTAGACGAACACACTTACCTTGTTTACTGTTGGCATACATAGCTGCTGGTGAGCATTGAAATCACGCATGGCTATGTTCACTCACGATGCGGCATAGTAGGACGTTGCAGCTCTTCCACGCAAACCCAACGATGAAGAAACCTGCAATAATCTTCCTCCGATAGGTTTGTTTACTTCCCTGAACATCCGAATAGCCTCCCTTGTGACATTTGATGCACCCCAAAAGTTCACTTCGAAGATCTGACGAGCGTCCTGATCGCTCATAGACTCCATCTCTCCGAGAATAGCCATGCCCGCGTTATTGAACACAACATCGATACGTCCGAACACCTCTTTGGCTTTTGCAAATGCGGCAGCCACCTCCGAGGTCTTTACGACATCCGTCTGGACGATCAGCAATTGGGAAGACGGATACTGTTCGGCAAGATCGGACAGGGCTTCCTTGCGACGCAGAGTTGCGACCACTCTATTTCCGTTCTTCAACAGGAGTTCTGTCATCGAGCGACCGAATCCCGACGATGATCCAGTAACTTGCATTGTTTCGTCAATTCTCAAAGTTTGATGAGCAAATACCGAGAGCTTACCTAGCCAGACCTTTGATTCTGCCATGATTTTGTTGTGGATTGCGAGGAGATGCAGATGCAATTTACAAGGGATCAGATCTCAGAGCTCTTGGTTTTATATCTGTTGATCAGCGCCATGACAGACGATTACTCAGTTAATCGGACGGGTCTTCAGCCAATTGCAACGCCTCCTCAGTCAGCATGACACTCCTTTCCTTTGTGATAATCTCACTAATTGACTTTTATGGGCGGTGATGAGTTATCATGCAGCTGGCAGCAATGACACGGGGTCCCGGCGAGAGATTCAGAAGACGCTGGAGAATCTCGCCGTGCTTGGCCAATCAGTTTCATGTAATACAATTTTGAGTTGAACTCGACATTCCATCATATGCACATGTACATCTCTTAAACCTGTTCGCATAACTAAGATGCGGCCATGCGCGGCGGCCAGTCTCGGAGGGAATCAGTCAGAATGTATGATATTCGGCAAAAGGGACCAATTACGTATTTACGATACACGTACTGGCAGACTCCGTTCGGCGTTAGAGTCTTCTCCATGTTCACCTCAACTGTCTTACCCTGAACGTAATCTATACACTCGATTGTATTGTGCTTCATTTTCACCTCGACAATGCGGCCCATCAATACACAGGCAACAAAATGGCGCGGTTGGATATTTCTCGCCTGTGTTTTCCTCTTTTTTATGCAAGCTGGCCTCTTCGCCGGTCACAAAGATCACACTTCTCAACGAGACTCAAGTTCACGAGCAAATTGGTTTTCGACTTCCTCCAAATGGCTCCCTTTTGTCAAGGATGGGACATCATCATACACCCTCACTGAACATCCCATACCGAAATTGATGGCGGATGCCGAGGAGAAGTTCAAACATCTGCTTTCGAAGCAAAGCAAGACTCTCAGAGACGCTGTGAATGAATATAGGAAACGATACGGGCGCGAGCCTCCCAGAGGGTTTGGAGATTGGTGGCAGTTTGCGCAGGAACACAACCTCAGACTGGTGGACGAGTTTGACGCCATTAATGAAGACCTGGCGCCTTTCTGGAATATGTCGGGCGTAGAGTTTCGAAGGAGGACTGTCCAAGTAAGTATGATTTATACTCCACTACGGTACCATGACGTTCATTTTGCAGGTCAGCGAACTTCCATCTATTGATTTGGTCCGCATCATAGATGGCAGGGCCGAAGGCGCCTCCATTGACAGGTTCGATACTGAGCGAGGACATAGAGCAATGGGATTTATGTCTTTGCTGGAGAGTTTTCAAGACAAGGTGTGTATGTCCACCCCTCTCTACCCATTCTTTCTCTTCATGAAGGTCTATATAGCTCCCTGACATGCAATTTGCAATCAACTCGAAGGCAGAGGGCAGGGTCTTGGTACCTTGGGAACACCGCCAATTTCCTAACATGACGTTACAAGATTCATCAGGTCTGCTATGTCATCAGTGGAATTGGGGTCATGCATTAACTACGTGTCAGGTGGAATAACTTCCATGGTTGGAACTGGCTTCACTTCTGATTGGAGGGGGGAAGGAAGCGTTTGGGCAGCTTATCGCCGAACGTGTCCTCCTGACACTGGAGCCCGTCAACTCTACAGTTCATACCGCAATCCCAATGCTGAGAATTCAAAAGTCTTTTTGGGCTCCACTCCAGCTCTTGGAGACGAATTCACCTTTGTGCCAAGCGTCGAAGATTCAATCGATTACTGTTCGTATCCTTGGGCTCACTACTTCCATGGTCACTTCTTCTCGGACTGGCGCACGATACCTGTGCTTTACCCCGTTTTATCGCCCGCGAAGGTCTCAGGGTTCTCGGATATCAGGATTCCGAGCCACTATTATGTCGGACAGCATCCCAGGTACACCTATGGGTTCAATTCCGACGGTGATCAACCCAAAGATGTTGATGACTTGGAGGTTCCATGGGAAGAAAAGTTAGACGTCGTTTTCTGGCGGGGTGCGGACACTGGTGGTGGTAGCACTCCCCCAGGCTTTGCGTCGCATTACCAAAGACACAGGTAATTCTTTCCTGAGCTTGCTACTCTATCACGCGATCCTTATCTTTCACGACAGATTTCTCCACATGACACACGAGAGTGTAGCAGGAAATCGGACGATTGTCCATGCTGACCCCTCGAGCGCTAATGATTTCATTACCACTGAGGTGCCTGCGCGACAGCTAAATGCCGAGATAATGGATGTTGCATTTGTTTCGACAACTGGCGGGTATCCTGGCGGCGAGGAAGCACTTAGAAAAAGTCACCGCTTCTCATCACCCGTCCCCTTGGGTCAGCACTGGGCGTACAAATATCTCCTTGATCTTGATGGTATGGGTTACTCGGGACGTTTCTTGGCACTTTTATCTAGTGAAAGTGCCGTCGTAAAAAGTACTGTGTGGCGGGAGTTTTTCTCAGATTGGTTACAGCCATGGTGTGTTTTATAATTGGCACTCGGATGCAGGGCTGAATGGCAAGCAAGGCTACACTATATACCTTTATCCTCGTCTTACGCCGAGATATACAACGTCCACGCGTATTTCTCAGGACCGACGCCCTCAACTTTGGCAGCCAAAAATTTGACTACAACTCACCCAATACAGTCACTAGACGGCGACCAGCATTTACAGCGCATCGCACGTGCGGGCCGGCAGTGGAGAAAAACAATTGGGAGGACAGTCGATATGGAAGGTTCGTTCTAGCTTTGCGGGCATGTATTTGCAAATTGGTTGACCTGACTTGGTTTGGCAATAGCGTACGTCTACAGACTATGTTTGGAGTATGCCAGACTCTGGGCCGATGATCGTGACACGATGAATTTTGTGCTGTAATATAGAGATAGGCTGCGCACTGCGGCAAAGCCATCTGTGTCCTGATGTTGATCGTCTCACTTAATTTCAATTTCATATCAGTTTTCGTGGAGCATTGGGGCCATCACAGTTGTTCATATAACTTATGCCTTTGAAGGATGCAAGAGAGATGCGGTACGTGTCAGATTTGCGGTCATTAATTGTGGGCTTGCGGAGGGCCAAACTTCGACTTGATAATCGCCGTTTCACAGAACATGGGAATCAAAAGTCATCGACAACAGATTCCGGGCGCAAACACGCATATCAGAAGAAACCGGAACTTGGATTGGAATGGATTGGGCTTCTGTGGTGCATATCGACTGTAGTGGGGTCTTGGGTATAAGAGAAGCATTCAATGTTACTTATTGATACCTCTGAAGGGCGCAAGGGAGATACGGTGTGTCGGACTCGTAGCTATTAACTCTAGACACGCGCAGTGGTCAGTGATGTGGAACATTATTATCGTGGTGGAAAGACGTCGACAACAGATTCCAGGTGTATGCGGTACGGAGCAGGAATACACGGAACTTGGAAGCAGACGGCCAACCGTCATTGCAGTGTTATCGTGCCATGTGAATGGTTGGTGATTTGGCGGAGCACGAAAAACACGAGGACACTGTACTACTAGCAGTGCGAAGAGACCCTCTGCCAACAGATGTGTGCGGGGACCTCCGATCAAGGCTGACGGATCAAGGTGACGTAAGATTAGTAGTACGGGAACACCCGGGATTGCCACCAGAGTACTCTTGGTTAGCCCCATCAATTCGTGTTATTACGTTTCGATGTGCTATCAAAGGGTTTTTAGCATCTTTGTCGTGCCTGTTTCTCGCTTGACAGTGGCGTACGGGACGCGTATTGTTTGGCAAGGGCTTTAGAAATAAACAGAGCCAATGGATCACCGACGTCAACGGGCGGATAATCGCTAAGTCGCCTTCGAAACACATACTACGGACGCAGCATCACGGTCACCATCATGTTCGCTCACATCGGATCTATGATCTGGACGCAAGGCCTCTTGATGCTGATAAGCACACCCAATCATCCCCTGGGGGTCATAGTCGCGATATCAAGAAAAAAAGCTGGCAGGGAACCCCGCGGGCTGAAACCAAGTTGAAATACGATACAAGATCTCGAAGCTATTCGTGGAACCGCACATGACCTATCTACGGCAACATTAATGCCCGTCATTCGAGAAAATGCGAGCCTCAGGCCGTATCATTCTCTTGGGCGCAAAAATAGACTGGACCTTCTCCGCCCAAATCAGGCTACCTGGTCTTAGGAAGAAGGGGGGGTGAGATATATAGATAAGGCGACCCTGACGAACAGCATAGCATGGTCAATAAGGCGGAGCAAAGGAATCAAACGGAGTCATCTGGGTTAAGACAAAATTCGTGGGTACGATGACCAGGATTCTTTAAATTGAGGATCACCGGTTGAATCGTCCATGATGATCTCGGTGATTCCCCATCTACTCCTGCTAATCCAGTCATCAGTCCACGATCAGTTCTCGGTGTCTGACGATGAGAGCGTACATGGTATGATTGGTCATGGGGACCCCCGTTGGTTACATTGAGGACGGGCAAAGGTGTTCTGGAGACGGTCGGCTGGCTCACATATTGCTGGTTCTGGCATGCATCTGCATATATTCTTGAATCTGTCGCTGAGTAGGACGAGGAAGCCGTCCTTGGCTGTTTCACTTGGTCGATTCAGGTGTAGGCTGGCTACACTAGGTGGACCCCTCGATCATCGATCTATATTCGTCTTCTCTTCCCGATGGCGACTGGACCTTGGTATCTGTGTTGGGCATGCCACAGATCCGTATGGCTGCGTTCACCGCCATAATTGGGATCTGGCATGTTGCCTTCTGTCCACCGCAGGAGGCGTCCGAGGCGGGCGTGACTATCCAATGGCGGTGTGCGAAGATGTGGAAGGCGGCCTTGCATAGCTTTGTCTAGCCACCTTCCTTGAAACGATCTGCGACCGGCGCTTTGATATGTGCCAAATGTGCAGTACACACAGGTGCGCTATGGACACCCTGGGCCTCGTGTTCACATCTTACTAGGTTTGTTCAAGATGCTGGCGGTGACTGAGCTTGATGCTCGAGTGTAGCTGCAGACATATTAGTGTCTAGTCACATCTGGTATGTAGGTAGCGTGAAGCAATATGTTTTTTGTTGGACAAAGTACGAACCCGAAGACTGGTTGGATTTGGGTGGATGGTACCGCTTCCGCTTCGGCACCCCGCCCGAGTCACGTGCATTTCATAAGAAGCGCTGAAATGAAATGTTTTGATTCAAACAATCGCGGATGACCGGGAGTGAGTATTTTCTGCAAGTTTGTTGTTGATCTGCTGTGTACAAAGGATGGTATGTCAAGTATGCACGTGTCAGTTGGTTATTGACTTCTATCATGATCACAGGATTCAGAGTTAATCAATTGATACAACAATGCTTTGTGCTGGTCGCTTTTTGCAGAGACAAAAGACGCTTGTACGTATAAAATGTTGTTACCTTTCACTATAGACATTGCCATGCTGACGCCGCGTTGTACTCAGCAATGCAGGCGGTTCAAATCAGATGTGAAGTTCTTGAACTTTATTCGATTGCAGGACCGTTCTTCCAAGATGGGATCAGGAACGTCCATTCGAATGCGAAACTCCGGCTTGGAAATACTAGCGGGTTGGCCAAATTTTACCAAAGATGTCTTGCTGTACCTACAACCCCATCTTGTCTATGATGGATCAAACACGTTGTGGGTGCGTGATTGGCTCGATGTCATCGTTGTCCACTGGATCTCGGCACGCTAGATGTGGCTCTTTTTGGCCACTCACAGTTTCCGGCTGGTAAATAGAGTCCCCTCCAGTTCCACAGATCCTCACTCTTTTCCTTAACCATTAGCGACATCTCTACTATTGCGATGCATCCACGATCAGCACTGGGCTCTCCCACACCATCCGCTGCGAGTCGCCTCTCAGACAGCAGCCGTTCAGATGGCAGTCGTAAATTCTCGCGGAACGGAAGTGTATCATCAGAATTCGAAATCGAGCGACCACTCAAAATGAATACATCATCTCCAAAGCGACCAGGCGTTCGTCGTCGTCAGTCTGAATATGGCGCTGAAAGTGCTCTTCGTGCGAGCGTGTCTCGTTTACTCACCGCCAAAGCGCGTCCATTCACTGTCACCGGTCACATCCCAATGGACCCGGCGTCCTTGGTACTATTCTTCCGCTCCAAGGTGAGCTGTTCGTGGCACTGATTGATAGTCGTTATCTGAATCTGGGTCCGATTTACAGAGTGGCATCACGCACTCGCTTGATTTCCCCATCAACATTGATTACGACACACCTCCGGCTCTCGAAGTGCTACTTGCAGCATGTAAACCCCACCCGACACCTGGATTTGATGTATACCCTGATCGTGAGACCCTCTTCTACCCCGCAAATCTTCCCTTGACCGCCACTCTCGAAATGGCCAACCATCCCATCCTCGATGCGGTACGCAACGCACTGTTCCCAGCATTACCTATGGGACATTACCTCACCGCCCTGAGAGATAAGCTGGAGGTGATGGTAACTGGAGCGCGTATGGCGCCCCAGCCTCGTACATTACGCAACGATGGTAGAGTCGCTACAATATGCGTCACTCTACCCGTCCACCATCGCGGGGGAAACATGATTGTCCGAGATGCAGAAGGGACAGAAGAGAAGTTCTTCGGAGGTGGAGGCAAACCTTCGGAGGTCCACTGGACCGCATTCCTTGGGGAATGCGAATACGAAGTCGAGACCATCCAGCAAGGATGCAGAATGAGCTTCACGTACGCGGTGCATCTGAAGACATACGGCGCAGCAGTCGATCCTCTGATCACACCGAGTGAATACTTCCTTGATCTTCTTTCCCCAGTCCTCAGCCTGTCTCGCGGACGAAAAGTAGCATTCTATTTGACGCAGGATTACGGCGTTAACCCTTCGGAGGGCCTAGCCGAGTCATTAGTACCTCATGTGAGTCTCAGCTGACTACGGGCAGGCCTTTATTGACGTAAGGTGACCAGCTTAAGGGCAGCGATTCACTATTATACCATGCCCTGAAGGTGTACAAACTTGCACCGGAACTGCATTGGGCAGCAGGCGGATACGTCTGGCCCATCGATCGGACCGTAGAATGCGGAAACGATGTTCTGGATTCGCCAACAAGCTTGTCATCGATGGGCTTTCCCAGCGCTTTTGGATCACCTGCTCGTTCAGCAAAATCCATCCGCGGCCCGATGAGTTACTACGGAGGTCCAGAAGAAGATGACGTGGAGATAACGAAAATCGAAGCTCACAACCTGAGGATGAGGGTTGAGGAGAGCGGTGCAATCCCTCTTTCTGAAGCGGAAATTTTCATCCTTTCTGATTGGGTTCCCGGTCCGCTTGCGAAGGAAAGGGTATACTTTGTATCGAACGGAGAACTGGAGAAGCTGATTGTTAATGTTCTCCTCGTTATTTATGTTCCTTGAGACTTGATCGGAGGGTACGAAGGACGTAATCTGCTAATCATGCTAATCATCTAATAATTGGCTGCTGGAACGGCCGCGATGGAACTCAGCCCGAACACTTACTAGTATTTGTACTTGTATTATTTACTGCCTGCAAGTAATGACATATCTGATGAACATGTACAAATGTTTCTGCCGGAACAAGTTCGGCACCATGACAGATTCGAACTCCGCCCGAATCGTGTAATACTCGCGATTTCGTTGGTCGCTGTGTATCACGACGAGCACCGATATTCTCCGCTTTTTAAACCGGTAGCGCTCGTCCGTGCGAGCGACCTACACTTGTCCGGTTTTCTTTGCACATTTCTTGGTCCTCCAGATATTATCTTAATGTTACGCTTGGTTTCGCGGCCCTCCTCAACGGGGCGACTCGGGAAGGTCGTTTGCTCTGGTGCTTCACATGGAGGTGCGCTGCTTTGACGTCCATGTCATCTTGGATATTCATATTTTGTAGGCCGCAGATCTATAGCGTCCACATCCACGCGTCAAGCTGACATCACTCTTACTGTTGACGGGAAGGAGGTAACGGTTCCGCAAGGTACACATCTTTATGTTTCTGTTCGCGTTTCGCGTTTTACAGAGCTTATTATCGTGCAGGGTCCGCGTTGATTCAAGCTTGCGAGGCTGCTGGTGCTACGATTCCTCGGTAAGTCTTTTCTATCGATTTGTACTACTCCGGTAGGAGCTCACTAACTCCCTCTTCAGATTTTGCTACCATGACAGGTTCGTCAGAATACACTTTCTCTCTTGACAGAATGTAGAGGCTGAAACTGCCTTTTAGACTCGCGATTGCTGGTAACTGCCGGTGAGTGCAAAGTGTGACGGCGAAAGGGAGACGGTATGTTGACGCTTACTTTTAGTATGTGTCTGGTTGAGGTCGAGCGTTCCCCAAAGCCAGTAGCATCATGGTATGACGATATACTCATTTTTCAAGTTCATGTACTTATTATTATTGATATTCAGTGCCATGCCGGCCATGCCTGGTTCCAAGGTGTTCACAAATACCCCGCTGGTTCATGAAGCTCGGTAAGATAATGTTGAGGGTATCTGCATTTTATCGGGTCTGCTCACAAGATGCGCAGCGAGGGTGTCATGGAATTCCTTCTAGCCAACCACCCACTCGACTGCCCTATTTGTGACCAGGGTGGCGAATGTGACCTTCAGGACCAGTCCATGCGATACGGCTCTGATCGTACGCGTTTCCACGAAATCACGGGTAAACGTGCAGTGGAGAACAAGGACCTTGGACCTCTTGTCAAGACTTCCATGAACCGCTGCATTCAATGCACGCGGTGTGTCCGGTTTGCTAACGAGGTTGCTGGTGTCGAGGAGCTTGGCACGACGGGTCGTGGTAATGACCTTCAAATCGGCATGTATGTTGAGAAGACCATGGACTCCGAACTTTCTGGCAACATCATCGACCTTTGTCCCGTCGGCGCTTTAACAAGCAAACCATATGCCTTCCATGCCAGACCATGGGAACTAAAAAATACCGAGTCCATCGATGTCATGGATGCCGTTGGTTCGAATATTCGCGTCGACTCTCGCGGTGTCCAAGTGATGCGAATCCAGCCTCGAACCAACGACGAAGTCAACGAGGAGTGGATTAGTGATAAGACGCGTTATGCTTACGACGGCTTGAAGTTCCAGCGTTTGACTACGCCTCTTATCAAGCAAGGCGACCGTTTTGTTGCAGCTTCGTGGGAGGAAGCTCTACAAACAATTGCAGATGGTATTGCCTCATCGGGGGCTACTGGCAATGAGATTCAAGGCGTTGCTGGACACCTTGCTGACACCGAGTCCCTTGTTGCCTTCAAAGACTTGATCAACCGCCTAGGATCGGACAATCTTGCACTCGACCAGATCAATGGCAGCGCACCGCCCCCACATGGTGTTGACATTCGCTCCAATTACCTCTTCAACTCTACCATCCCTGGTGTTGAGGAAGCTGATGCCATCCTACTTGTTGGCACTAACCCACGCCACGAGGCTGCTGTCCTTAACTCTCGCATTCGCAAGAGCTGGCTGCACACAAGTCTCGAGGTCGGCCTCATCGGCGAGCGTACTGATATGGCGTACGGTTACGACTACCTCGGAGCAGACTCTAAGGCTCTTGCTGACTTCATTGCTGGCAAGGGAACATTCGCAGCCAAATTCAAAGCAGCCAAGCGGCCCCTTATCATCGTTGGGAGCGCTCTTGCGGAGCAGCCTGACGGTGCTGCTGCTTATAACGCGTTGGCCAAGTTTGTCGAGAAGAACAAAGATTCGCTCATTACCCCTCAGTGGAATGGCTTCTCTGTCCTACATAGGGTAAGCCTTGGCTTTTAACTTCTGAATCTCAGTCGAATGAATTGATTGCCTTTTAGATTGCCTCTAGACCTGCGGCATACGAAATTGGGTTTGTTCCCTCGAAGAAGGCCGCCAGTACCCAACCCAAATTTATCTACTTGCTTAACGCAGACGAAATCGACCCCAAGTCTATACCTGCGAATGCTTTCGTTGTATACCAAGGCCACCACGGAGATCTTGGCGCCTCGCTTGCTGATGTTTGCTTGCCTGCCGCAGCATACACTGAAAAGGCTATGACATGGGTAAATACGGAGGGCCGGTCACAAGTAGGTCGTGCCGCTGTTCCCCCGCCTGGCGCTTCCCGCGAGGACTGGAAGATCATCCGGTACGATGCTATTTTTGTTTGACTGTTATTTATGCTCACTTCCTATATTCTAGTGCACTGTCGGAGGTTCTCGGTTCACCACTGCCCTACGATGATGTCCTGAGTTTGCGTGACCGCATGTGGGATATCTCGCCCACTCTTGTTCGCTACGATGTTGTAGAACAGACATCTCCCGAAGTCGCTGTAGCGGGTCTTCAGACAATAGCAGCCAATACGGCATCGGCGAAGGTCTCTGGCAAGCCCTTCCTCAAGCCCATTTCCAACTTCTACCAAACCGACCCCATCTCACGCGCGTTAGTATTTCCTTTTTATTTATTTCTACACTCAGGCTCACGCATCGCTGGTAGCTCCGTCACTATGGCACAATGTACGCGCGCTTTTGTCAAGGGAGAGGACTATGGGTTGAGTGAAAAGGGCTCGGAAGCAGCTTATGCGTGATAGATGTATGCTAGTAGTAGGAGTAGTTGTGGCAATTTCTTCTTAGGCGTATCATGCTCTTAGTCTAAGTGCTAGGCGGTCATCAGAGCTTCCTCCTGCTAGGTGCCATCCTGTTTGCAGCTGTTTGGGGCATATTGACAGACCGGATCTATACTGTATTCTAATACTTTTATCGCTTTTGTTCGACCTCGAGTTGGAACTGCTGCCAAGATGAGGTAAAAGCAGTCAGACGTGCCTTTCTGTCCGATTCCCTTTGCTCCATTCCCATGACATCCTTCATTATTGGCGCACATAAAAACCGCAGTATACCAACAGAATGGAGGGACGATGCGGATCGTAATTGCCCATTCTGTCGTATCATCGCAGGCGAAATGCCCTCGACGCGTCTGTACGAGGACGACAAGGTCATAGCTATTCTGGGCGAGTACTTGGCGCTGAGAAGTGGGCGAAACTGTATTAACCTCCTGCACAGATATCTTGCCTTTGAGACGTGGGCACACTCTTGTTATACCCAAAGCCCACTATTCGCGGGTATCAGAATTACCCCCAGAATATGCCAGCGCAGTGGGGCAGGCTGTAACGAAAGTAGCGAATGGACTGACGAAAGGTGAGGATGCTGTTATGATATTCGGTGGGGTATGTTGAAGATATCGACCCGAAGCATTGGATAATACCGCACTCAATGTGGTGTGCAATCAGGAGTATGCGCAAGCAGTGCCACACGTATGTGTTCGAACCTTCATCTCCAGCTTTGAAGCTCACTCTATGACGTTGCTACTTAGGTTCACTACCATATCATTCCTGCCCCATCATTTGACTCGAGCGCAGGAGTAGAACCGTCGGAGAAAGCAAAGGAGAAGGAGATAGCTTTAAGCCGGCGGGAGATGCACCAGCGAGAATTTGAGTCGAGGGAGGAGCTCGATGAGGATGAAGGGAAGGTCCTGGCTGTGAGGATACGAGCTAATCTGTAATGGTACGGGACAACGTCCATCTCGCTTAGTATCTGAAATATATCCTACTCTTATTATACCGCTGATGTCATCTCCCAGAATCCTGTTGCTGTCATGTAGGTAACACTCCTACAGTGATGACATAAGTATGTACCGCCCATCTTTGACAATTGATGTGTACTTCATGCATTACACTGGTCACGATTGCCTTGCCGTATTGGTTGCAATATCATCCGCATCTAGACACCTTCGGATCTCAAAAGCCTTCCAATTGTGCAGTGCCACAGCGCCCATAATACAAAACACTCCTCATCTAGTCGGTCATGAGATCTCGAGATATAAACTCGGTCCCGCACAACTTTGCTCATCGGATGCGCGCTACATCACAAGCGCTGTGGCTCTGCTGCACTTTGCAGGTGGGACTTCGTTGCGCATTGTTGCGTAGTCAGCCCAGCAGTCCTATGCTTCTTCCCTGATTTCAGGCCACCATTCTAGCTATGGGCCCGAAAAGGGAGCTGAAATACTGGTATAAGAAATTGCAGAGATAAAGACCAAGTCCTGGACGCTTGGGAATCAAGTAAGTACTAATATGTCAAGTACACATCACAGTATTTTGAATTATACTGCGTTATAGATTGCCTCTCCCACATATCTGGCGGATTGCAACTATGTCCTCTGATGGCTGTGAAAGCGAAGGTTTGCACGGATTTTTGCGATTGTTTCAAAAGGTTGCAACTGAAAGATTGCAGCGCTTCACTGACTGAGTGCCGCCCATGTCCGAGAACAGCCGCTCAACGTCGCCTGCATGTGGGACGACAGAAAGAAGGTTGCTTGCTTAACCATAGACAAACGCCTGATTCTAATGTTCATTTATTGGGTAGATACAATTAAGATTTGCATTGACAACTATACAGTTTATCATAGATTCATCTCACGCATGCTCTGGTGCCTTTTCAAGTTCTGCCAAGTTCTGCCACGGCGAATGGCAGAACGGCAGTAATCTGTCAACGACACTAGTTGTAGCTCTGCCAGTGATCATGATCATGATGCGGGGTGGACTTCTCTAGACTTCGGTGCGATGCTGTGATCGCCGGATGTTGCATTGATGCACACGTAATTTTTGCATAGTATGTCCCTAGGTTCTAGCTAACAGGTTCCTCGCAGACGACTGACTGCAGCGGGTACTACTAAGGTTTTCGTCAGCACAGCGGCACTCGGCTGTTTGCTGTTTGGGCCTATCGCCGGTCGCTGGCTCAAACAAACTAGCTTGTTACAGTTAAACCCTTATCATTGCCGGATATACGAGCTGTAAAGTCCACCTGCGGCTGTGGCCTTAGATACGTCAGCCTATCTGCGATGTGATACTGCCATAAGATGCCACCACGAGATCCGAATGTGTAAGCCCCACTAATAGACCTCGAGGCCAAGTCGTTTCTATATATAACGATATACGTGAAAGCTGGTGAAGATTCCTTTGCACCTTCCCACATCTCCTAGTCCATAGGCAACTGGACATTTCTATCTCTCCATGGTCGCAAGTGGCATACCATTAGATGCCGGTACTTTAATGTCAACAGTGCTGGAAGGCATTTTATACGGTGGATTTCGCAATAAGTCTGTCCTTCCCGTGCTCACCAAGCTACGGTCACTTCTCCAGGCTTTTCAATCCTTCTGTTTATAGGTACGATCTGGTCTTTGACCTACAAACGGCGCATACGAGACATCAATCGCCCCATTGCCGTGGTCGCCATCTTGCTGTGCATGCTGAGTACTGCGGTTAACACTTCTTATTAAATTTGAATTTGTTATCATATACTTACATCCCCCAAGCACATCATCGTGGACATTGTTCGTGTCGAATACGCATTTGTGACGTATCGCAGCACGTACCCAGGCGGGCCATCGGCATTCTTCGCAGACGTTTCCCAACAAACGTATGTGCTCAAGCATGCGTTTTACGTCTTACAAACTCTACTTGCTGATGGAGTGGTGGTGGGTTCATATCCTTATCTGCCTGTTTAAAACACTCCGTATCTTTCTTTTTCGGTTTCAATTGATGGCTGTTTGAATCTCTGGGCTTATCGAAATTACCTGGCTATAGATTTATCGCTGCTATACTGTTTGGCAATCCATCTGGATTATCATCCTACCAAGCATACTGTGGTGCAGCGTCGCAGGTTGGGGCACAACCAGGCTCAGGAAGTCGTGCATTCTGACGTTGCTTCGAAGTGACTGGTGTTATTGGCCTCTACAGTGCATCGCAATCCGGGAGTGACTCTGGAAACATCTACGCCCAGATGCTTGCGAACTGGGTCACGGCGTTCTTTTCCTTGACGATCGCGACTAACCTATTGAGTTCAGGTAAGCACTTTTCTGCGTGAGCGCGATGTCGAGGCCCTGAATGTGTCCAGGATTATTGGTGTATCGCATCTGGTCGATTGAGAGCAACGTCTCTAAAGCTCGCGCTACGAAAGGCACTATGATGCCAATTGTGCGCGTGCTTGTGGATACTGCTGTTTTGTACTCTGTGATGCTATTTATAGCATTAATCTGTTTCGTCTGCACGAACAATGGGGAAGTTGTTATGCTGGACATGGTGATTCTGCCCTAAATACCTATCGTCGAACATGAAACTAAGCTTCAATTAACTAGATCATGCCGACCGTGTCGATCGCCTTCTACATGGTGCTTATTCGCATCGCAATCGCTAGAAAAAACCGCCATTACTCAAGTATCAGTATGCCCAGAAGGACAACTAGCGAGGCGGGACAGGAAAGCTCGCGGCAAAATGCTATGAAGCCTTTGCAGGTCCATATATCCCAATTCGATGACGGTACTCCAGGGTTTGGCAAAGGGAATGAGGACCAGCTATTGCCATGCCCGGCAGAGTCTGTGTAACACGCACCTCGAAATATGTACTCTACTTAAATTTGACCTCAATGCTATACTATCGTAACAGTGCTCGGCCGCGCCAGTCCCCGACACCTACTTAATTTATTAGTTTGATCAGAGTTGATGCATCATGAGTTCTGCCTCTACATACAATCTCGTGGTACTAGTACAAGTAATAACAGAACGGACATGACATCATTTTCGCGATTCGATCGGGATATAATACTACTAACTTGTACTATGTAGGTACATAGAGGTGACACGCGTAACAAATGCTTCAAAGTACTTGACTACAATGTATTGCCTTCAATGATCCATATGCGGTCCCTCTACAACGTGTCGGTGAGGTCAATCGTACGACTCAGATCATCGTGTAAGCCCTGCACAGAAGATAATGCAGCATCAGCTAGACTATTGCACGAGAAGTACCATCGCAGCCGCAGCCTCGACCACCCCCGGATTCGTTGATGTCTCTAGTATCCCGGCATGCAGATACAGATAAAACCACAAACGACCACGCATTCGGGTCGAACACCCCCCCAATGATGATGGCGTCCATCTCCGAGAACCTGCACCGTGTATACCTAGTAAGGCCATTCATGATAGGTACACCCTCGGGCTGATCCGTCTGGGGCTGACTCCTTAACCTCTTCCTCCGGCGCATCGTCCTTTTATCTTCACTTCTCTTTCCTTGCACAACGCAATAAGCTCACTGGTGACCCATCTCCCCATGACGCGTCTTCTGGATAGCCACCACACCTGGCGTCCTGCGTCGCACATGAAAATCTTACGTTCATGACCTGCCAATGTGCCAATCGCCTGATAGGGCGTACAGGTTATTCGGATTATCTGCGTCCCTTGGCGTGGAGTCCTGGACAATCGACGAGACTGTCCAATTCCCTCCTTCCACTGGAAGCTGATACACCAAAGCCCCAGGAGAAGTATTGCCGACAGTTTTATCTTGAAGAACATCAGTAAGTGCGGGATGTAGAGTGAGTGAAGTCGAGGAGAAGGTAGTAGTGGGATTCGGGAGGCCGCGGGTGAGTGAGGAGAGGAGTGTGAGTGTGGCCGGTACGGACGGACGGACGACCTTTGATCTAGGAGCCATTTCCCTCCTAGTTGGTTGTCGATGTGTATCAGTTTGAGTGAAACGTGGGTGTGATTTGAAATAGTCCGAGGAAGGGTGTGGGTCCCATGTACATCGTGTACATCACAGTAGTAATACCTGACCGCAAGCCTCGAGGCGCAACTTCAAGCGCTAAGCATTCAGTGGACGCTACGGACTTCTGGGGAACACTTTATAAATCGCAGACTGATCACAGTCTGACACTCGCAGGCAAGTGCTTAGTAAAAATCAAGCAGAGTTTGGCGTTGCAACGTTGAACCGGTTGAGACGTTGGAGTCGTGACTGATGGTGAAATTGCAGCTCGCAAGCTTTGTCAGCGGCTTGCGACCGTGACGAAGTCTAATTTCTAATACACCCTTCTCATTTTCAATATAATGCACCAGTCTTTTGTACTGATTCACATTTCACCCGTCACGCCCTATCTTGCAGGAGACAAAGTTCCAAGTTTGAAGCTAATGCTTAATGCACGGGTCCAGGAGTTGAGCTTACATGGAAGGTGACAATGACAGGCCGCGGTGGTGTTACTTCGGAAGTTCCTTCCTTGAACTTGACTGTACTTCGTGCTCGTCGACTTTCTTTTTTCCGCAGCAACAATAAAGCCAATCCAATCTTTCAGGTGCACTGTGACCTGGCACCCACCCACTGCAAGATATTGCAGGAGCAGCTTGTCTCCTTGCGAGGGTCTGCGAGCGTTATCGCCTGTCTTTGAACTGTATTTCGAATTCTTTTACAAAGTTTGACTACAGGGGACCATTCGTATCCTGCCCTGAGCCCTATCCTTATCTACTTTCCGCTTTGGGGGAATTTTGGAGAGGTGGGTGAGGTGGTCTATCTGCATACAGCAGATAGTGCTACACGATGCTGAAACGAGGCAGCATATTCAAAGATCCGTACAACCTGTTCATTAGAACAGCCTATATACTGATGAACCTGTTTGCGGCTGAAGCGGATCCCAAGCTGATCCTAAACCTCATGTTCAATTGGAGGATCTGCGCCCTCGACTATATAGTAGTGCAGCCTGCTTGGGGGCACTTATCGTACCCTTTAAAGAGGGCGTTATTGGGGTACTTTTTCTTTACTGTCATTCACCATCATGAGTGGGTCGTATACACCACCAAAGTTGTTCCCAGTCGACGCTAACGACGCGGCTACTCAAAATACACAGCCCTTCCAGAAGGCAAACAAGAGGAAAGGTGTCGGTAAGTGAGCTGTACTATCTACTGCTAGTTGAAAGCTAAACATGACTTGCGCAGATCGACCATTCGATATTGGTGATAAAAGCGATCTTGCCCGGGGCTCATATTCCTGTGTATCCACCCCATCAATCATGATCGACGAGCTTGAGATGGACGATCATGATGATGAGGACTTTACGTCACAAACATTTCCTTCAAAATTTGATAACGCAGATCAGACATTCGCTACCCTTAGACCTCAGCACTCGGATGATGATATTTATCACTCCGTAAAATCCGATGACGACCATGCAAGTCCACTTTTCTTGCTGTTGTCATCATGGATCTAGGCTGAATTTTTATTCTTCAGATGTCAGACGTAGAAGACTCCCCTCTGCATAATAATGCTGGTGACCTCGTCCAGTCGATCAAAGGGATGTACCGGGTCCTGGACTTGATCAGTGAACAAGGGAGCGGTGGGCTAGGTGACTTCATCGTCCTTATCGAGCCTTCCTTCGCTGATTGCCACTCCTAGTGGACAAAACTATTATTGCACAGGATTCACTCCGGGCATTCACCAATACCATTTGTCCCGGTGCATATGTGTCCATGACGAAAGTCAACTTCAGCGCGCTGGATGCCTTGATCGTGAAGCCCGTTGGCATATACGGGAGCAAAAAGGAAATAGCGCGACTTCTGTTGTCTCTTGGTGTTGTTGACGACCACGTGTAAGATACAAGTTTGAGCTGCAGATTGACATCTTAATGAACTTGCTTCTGTAGAGCAGCGCAGCTTGTTGCAGACCACAGCGAGACCAGTGTTTCAACACCAAGCCTTCGTTCTGGACTTTACATGGTTCGAACAAATTGTGAAGCTAGCTCCGATGAACAACTGTTCGTTGTCTACTGGCCTGAGGATGGTACTTGGGATGATGCAGCTCCTTCCTCCATGAAACGAAACCGCGTCACCTTCATGCGGTTCGTCCAGTCCTCCCTGGTTTCCGGTAATTAAATTTGACAAGGGCTACAGGTACCTCACGAAAATGTGTGATCAACTCACAGCGCTCGTTTCCCCTGAGCATTCTCGCTCTATTGTATGGAGTGAACGGGAAGACGAAGACACCTTGACGGAAATGGAAGACGAATCTGACAGGATGTTTACGTTTGAAGTTAGGAAATCCAACGAGCAAGAAGAATCCGTAAAACCGCGTCCTGGATTCCAGGTTTGCCCCATTCGTCATGACTGGTGCAGTACTGACAGTCGTGTGTAGGCTACGTCCGATCACATAGCCATGTCTCAGCCTGATCCGGAGGCGACAGTGAACATCGGACTACATAAGCCTTGGCTATTGCATGGCGAGATTACTCAAGGGTTCATGACGGTCAGCAATGTACTGGCCAGGGAGGTCACCGTTGCGTCAAAATGCCAGTCCATCAATCGCTTCCGCTTAGGTATTTGGTTGTGGGTGTCGCTCTTCGTAGTCAGTTTTCCAAATCTAAATTGATACGCCCTCAGGAAACAAGACAATTTACATGTGAACGAGAATCTGGATACCAACGCACTTCGCCTTTTGCTAGGCGCAGGCCTTGGGAATCGCTTCCCGCAATCGTACAGACAATGGCAGCAGGAGTCTGCCAATATTTCATCGAATGCCAGGGACACCAAAGCATCAACAGAGGCCAGAATTAAGATGACATTGGAGAAGGAATCGCCCCTTCTCGTTCGCACTATTCACAGGGCATTGGTCAATGCCATCATTGGGGTATTTCCGTGAGTATTCCTTCATATTTCTGGATCGTATTTATAACTTGATCCTTTCAGCACATTCACACATGATTCCTTCCCCGACCCAACTAAAAGCAAGCAGGGTAATCCGATAGCTCAAGGTATAACGTCTGTGCAATCAATTGTTTGATAAGTTGATTAAAAACGTATCCAGGACTGGCCGAACCCGTTATCGCCCCTTCGTGAGTCATATGTAGAACAATCTTCTCCATTTCTGATTCGATTCACTAAGTAAACTGACCGATGATTCTTCGTCTCATTCCATGAAAAGCGAGCAGAATAGGTCTGAGATTCAAGGTATCTATCTATACAGTGAAGTTGTGTCATAGTAACGGGCTATCCAGATCAACTTCAAACTGTCATTGAGCTATACCCAGAAATAGGGGAATCAATTCGTCGCACGGTGCAAAAGCTGCGCATCGAGGTCATTGACAGTCGTGATTTCAAGACCTGCAAGGAGCGCGTTTGTATCGTTCAAAGCCTACTTCGACAACTTCCCGACGTCCAGACGAAAGATGAAGACTTCCTGAATGCAATTCTTCACGAGGACATGAAACGTGTCAAGGAGTACCTCAGAATCTTAGCACATGGTGCTACACCGCATGGGCAGCAGAAGGGATTGCTTAACAAAGCTTTGAGTGGCATTAATTCCTTCATCTCATCTGGACCACGCTCCCAGTCCGTCGTAGATCAGATGCTCAAAGATGCAGAAGCTTCTGCGTCTACGTTCAGTGATGCTCAGTTCCTCGTTCAGTTGGATGACGTCGAGAAGCTCCCTGTCATGAAAAAAATCGTTGCAGAGACCAGGGCTGTTGCATTCATGCACTTCAAATCACTTCTGGCGAAGCAGACGACAAGCTTTGACTCATTATGGGCTCCGCATACAAATCGATACATGTCTGGCCCGGGCTCGTCGGGAAGCGGTCAGCAGTGAAGAGCAACAACTGGCCGAATCACGAAAGAGGTTCATCATTGAAATCAATGCCTGTTCACAAGCAAGTCGTAATTCGTAAGAGAATTTGTGGTATTTATGCTTCAACACATTCATAAGTCAGCAGGCACACTTTTCTCATTGACGCAGTCGAAGATGGACAAGGTATTTCTTTTGATTTCGAATGTCAATGAAATAAACAGTCCCTATTAGCGTCTTCCGTGCAAATAACTGGTTCAAGGCGATATTTCAAGCAGCCAAAGCTAAAATTCACAGTTCACCTCATGCAGTTGACTACGCAAGATCTTCATTCCTTGCAGTTCGATCCCAGTTCGATTCCTTCGCCCAAGTTTAGGAACTCACACTCGTTCAAGTTACCCATTGGTGATTCAGTGGTGTATGTGTTCTTTGTAGATCGATACATAGGTATTACTGACGAAGAACTCCGTCCCAGGAGAGCGCAACTTCTTCCAGGCGAAAAGATCTTGCTTGCGACGACTGACCGGGTTGGAAATTTGACGGTGTACCTGGAACACCTCACTGCTATTGAGGGCGCCTTGGCTCGCGGCAGTCGCGGGAAACGGCTGAACCGCGATAAAATCGGCGAATTTGTTCTTGCTTTCGACGAGTCAAAGCATATGCTCGGCGTTATTGCCACAGAGAAGGTTCGTTTCACTGGGATTCTTCTGGAAGAGGCTCACAGGAATGCAACCAGCTTTTATTACATATCTTCGTTTATGATGACACTCGAGGTCTCCAGGCTACCGGCAGTGCGATCAACTTGACTCAATGGTACACCGAAGGGACCTCCATTAGTCACGCGTGTTTTATCTGCGGCTGCGAAGAATTGCTGCTCGTTGATACATCCGCACAAGCAAGAGTCTACTCTCTGATGACAATGCAGTTCAGGTCAGACTCGTGCCTACAAATGTTAAAGTTATCTAATTTATATATCATAGGCCTGCGACGCTCGATCTCATCCAAATTCCAACAGCAGTTTACTCGACTCCAGATGGTTCTTGCTTAATCACGGCTCACGTCCATGGGTCTAACTTGAAACTAACCGCCTACCACTGGAGCACGTTCGGCTCAACGGATGGCATCCCGCTCGAGATCCCTGATCTTCCAACTGACCAGCCACTGCTTCTGACTTCGCTGACTAGCCGGAATATCGTGCATTTAGTCACACTCGACGTCGACACTCAATCATGTCGATCTATCGCTCTTGATATCACCCGGAAAGTGACAGAGTTCACCTTCAAAGAAAAGGGTGCCCGAGGAGGGCATGCAATGTCCGAGAACGTCAGCGGCACTGCCAATAACTGTCTCATTGACTGTCACGCCGAAGTGTGGACTCGCTTCCCAGTTCTTCCCGCCGTTCAGCGGGAAACGATAACATCGTCCAGTAGCAGATGTCAGCGAACATTGGTGTTCATTACGGATCGGGACCATCATCTATTTGCGCCGCACTTCAATGACCTTATTTCACACTTCGAAAGAACGTCAAAGAAGCCAACCGGAAATATTCTCAAGTCACTGATGGTCTCTGCAACTACATTCTCCGATTTCTCCGGTAGTTTCCTGTCAGGTACGGAGTGGAGTGTATCAAAATTTCGCGCTGGGGAGTGGCTGGCGGAGTTCCTCTGCCTCATTCCTATCCAGATTGCTGTAACCAAGGAAAACCGGTTTATTCCACTCAAAAACGGCGTGTATTCTACCGAACTGGAGAAGTCCCTTCTCGGCGCGGATGTCAACCGCATTGTCGACTACGTGTCTTTTGGTTGGTATGAATCTCTATTTCAGTCATACATGGCCAAAAAGGTATGAACCGGCCTGAACACTCAACGATTTTTCAAAGCCACTGACTTTACTTGGTACCTTCAAGCCTGTCAAAGTTGTGTCATCTATGGGTGAACAATCAGTAGGGAAAAGCTTTTCCTTGAATCATCTCGTGGATACATCTTTCGCTGGATCAGCGATGCGCACGACAGAAGGAGTGTGGATGTCGGTGACTCCAACGAAAGATGCTCTTGTAGTCGCTTTGGACTTTGAAGGCATGTCGAATCAGGCACCCTTGCGCATCACGTGCTGATATGCTCATTCTTGGAAGGTGTTCATAGTATCGAGCGTTCCGCTCAAGAAGATACCTTGCTCGTGCTGTTCAATACTGCAATTTCTAACTTGGTTTGCCACTACTTTCATGTTGTAGATGGGAGCTTTACCTTGTTCTATAGGTATTATTCAGGAACAACTTTGCCTTGAACCGCGATATCACAGGTTTATTCCAATCATTTCAGTCGAGTTCGACTGTCCTAGATCCAGCAGCCAATCCGAGTCTGTTTCAATCAGCATTGGTTATCATCATCAAGGTAATTTTCTCCTCCTGACGGTTACTTTTCATGTTCCTTAACCCATTTCTTTTCAGGATGTCGTGGATTCGGACAAAGCGGAAATCACTAAAGAGTATGTTACTGACCATGTATTAGAACGCATACTCAAGTCGTCACTCAGGTTTGCTCTTAAGTTTCAGAGGATAGTCCGAGACGAACAAGAAGCCAACTTCATCTCTCGCCTCCACGCTGGACAGTTGAACATAGTTCCTTGGTCTGTAGAGTGTCTCACATGTCCACATATTGTTTATTGTTTTTAGGCCGGTTATCGAATCACGGGAGTTCTACAAGCTGTTCCCGACCCTCAAGCGTCGGTTAGACAAACAAAAACTGACGCACAATACAGCAGGAGAATTCCTTCATACGATGAAGACGTTGATGGCGAAACTGAAGGTATGCTTAATTTACCGTACGTTTAATGAAACTATTGATTCAAACTACCCCAGGCAAATGACTGGGGAGCTCTCTCACGTGCGTGCTCTAAAAATCAATTCTACAGTTCACGAATACTGCATCCCAGAATCGATGGCCTCGCATCGAGCACAGCTTCTTCTAGCTGTGTTGCCAAATGCTCTGGCATTTGGATTGCAAGAGATCAATCCTGACCCGGAACCTTTGAAGGTATGAAATACTTCTGCCGTCTTTTGCTTTAATCGCATTTGCATTACGTCTATGCAGAACTTGGATAACGACATTCCTATTGACATGCCCGATACTTCTTCTGAATTTTCGTTGGCGACTGGGGGTGTCCAGCAATCGTCCTCCCGCGAGGTCGCATTGCAATGTTCTGTGTCGTGCATGGGGAGACTATGATTCTCGCCATTATGTTTCGGAAGATATTTGGATTGAAAACTTGACGATTCACATCAATAGCCTGGTCGGTCTGCGCATCGCTCACGTCGGCGAGTGGATATCGTCGAACGTCGCTCGTTTCCAAAGCGGGCAAGCTAGCATTGACGAGCTTATGAGAGCCTTCGACAGCGCAACAGTGGACTTGAGGAGCAACTGTCAATTGTGCAAGCTGAAATGTGCAAGCTGCGAGCTGCTCTGTATTCAGAGCCGACTGCACGATGGACAGCATACTTGCCAAACTTCCCATGCTTGTATACATCCTTGCGATTTCTGTGTTTCGTCTGGAGAGACCAAGGCTTGCTCGATGTCGTAAGTCAATTATCTTAGTACTCGCTCGGTAAATGACTGATGTTTTCAGAGCGGGTCATCCAGGCAATCACATGTTAAGCCAGTCCTGATGATATCCGTCCATGAACTCACATGACTTTTGTTGCTTCTAGATGTGTTGTTAATGCGCATCTTTGTGGTCCAAATTTGCGGCCTATTCGGGAGACAGGGATGTCTGGATGAGTGTATGAAGGTGAGATAATCTCCACCATGGTCAGAAGGCCACTGAACCAGCTGTGTAGGTGATCGGTCACACTGAAGGCGATCATTTATGCGCTGCCACTGTACATGCCTGTGGCCAGGTATGTCCAACCCTTGAATCAACTTTTACGTGCTCAAATACGTGTAGCCCTGCGATCTGTCAAGGCTGACGTTGGCCGACTGTTCCACTCCTTGCCGTGATACTTGTGGCGTTGCAAGGTAAGTATAAGCAATCAATGCTTGGCGCTTCGTTCTGGATCTTATGTTATGCAGCGATGTGGACCATGATCAACACCAGTGTGATGCCCGACTTTGTTCTTTCCCTTGCCAACTTTGCAAAAGACTCTGTACGAACACAGACCATCTTCACGGCTTGCAGGACGGCGCTGTTCATCTCTGCGGGTTCGTTGATATCATCTATGTCGTGTATTATGATGATCAAAATTTAATATCAATATAGGGAGGAGCATTTGTGTTCTAGGGCATGCACCTGCTGATGGCATCTGCGAAATTGAGACTACCCCTCAATCGATAGAGGCAACGTTCACCGGAAGGCACGAGACGTTCCAATACACAAAGGTTCCGTGCTGTGTTTGTTGTGGGCGTCATTTTCCGAGCTAACAGACGTCTTTGATTCACAGTACTCCCAAGGTACGTTTGCGAGTCAGTTACCTTTTACATTGCCCCTGATTCGCCCTCAACAGTGGCTAAACGACTGAGATGTGTGAAGACGATACTACCAGGAGCGGTGGTCCACAAAGGTTCACACAATCATAGTTTGGATAAAAACGTGGTGCATTTTTGCAGAGAGAGGTTTCATTTTTTTTTTCATTTTTGTGGACATTGCTCATATTTTGAAGGTGTGAGCATTGTGGCTACTATTGCACATTGCCGCTTGGTAGGTGTCGTGATATATTAGACGTCACTTGTCACAAACCATCGCTCCAGGTCACCCGCAACAAGAACATGAAACTAGACACGGATCCATGTCTTCGTCTCGATGGGCAGTGGATGGCCTCGATGATACGGGTCTCGAGGTCGAAGGACGTCGCTTCTCTTCGAATGACGAGGGGACGCCGATGATGTGCAACCTTGTCTGTCAGGCATTGGGACGCCATGTCCACATCGACTACTGTCGTGCCCCGGACGCCTCCGCTTGCAGAGGGAATAACGAGGTTCAGCATATTTCTAAGAGACTTATGCCCAACCCGGAACGTGCCAAGGACTACGTGACGCACAATCTCTTCTGGCGGCGGGTTGGTGAGTGGCACGGTCGTCCGTGTAACTGTGCTCACATTGTCCGCAGGCTTTAAGGATCCTTACTCTAGAGAGGAGCAAGCAAATTTCGCCAAGTGGTGCGTTTCGGATGTTTAAAGTGTGATAACACAATTGAATTCATGCTCTTGTTAGTGACTCGATGTGTAGTGGTACGATGTATCCCATGCTTGTTCTATTGTTGATTTACCGTGTTGCCAGGACCTGAGCACACTGCTGCAGCCGGAAATGCTGCTCAGCCATCCTATTGCACTTTACCTTTGTTTCACCCGCCAGTAGATCCTAATAATACCCAAGTCGGTTTAGGATACGTTTCCGAAGACGGACATCTCTTTTCATGCAGGAATCCCGTGATCATCCAGCAAGCATTCCATGTGTGAGTGATCATCTTGGGTTCTGTCGCGAAGACATTAATAATTGTACCATTACTACACTTCAGAATCTTTGTGGCTGATAGGTGCGAGGCAATTCTTACGTCACTGCGATTGCTGATGATGAACAGATCCTCCTCAATGAGCCTTAGTGACAGACGTCCCCTTCCGAACACTCCTGCCTCGGACAGAATTACGCAACGCTCTAACAACCGATTTGGTGCCGTGCTGTCTTCATTATATTATTTCTGGTCTGCCCGTGCTGCAGCAGTCAGTGCTCAGCAGGGAGCCCGGCGCGACTCCTACAGTGTTATTCTTTTCGACACGTCCACAACAGACGCCATCGTCAACGATTTTTCTAGTTCTCCCGACCAGTTGCTAGATGCTATGTTGCCTCATTCAGCTTATGGAGGCACCAGCTTCACTGCTGCGATTCAACAAGCTCGATCAGTTATGGAACAACACTGGAGCTCAGAAAGGTGCTCAATCAAATCTCCCCACGAATGTATTGCAGATCTGTAACATTGTTTTCAGGAGCCCCGTAATCATATTCTTGTCGGATGGCGAGTGCTATATCGCAGATAAGCCTGTTCAAGATTTGTGCCGCTCCGCGGTCCGTTTTGGGTCCGTGACCGGGTTTCCATGTATTAGCAACCTCTGACACACAATCTAGCAAACCACTGTCTTTCCACGCAGTATCATTTGGTTCAGATACATCTTCTACATACTTGCGAAGAATGTCTCAAATCGCGCTTGACATTCAAAACAATGCTCCAAGAGATCCCTTGGTCCCATCGGCAGCTACAGTCGCGTCTTCATATACGCAGGCCTTAGACACGGTAAGAGTGCTTCTGCAAGAACGCGTACCAATCGTGTTCAACACTGTCTTTAGGTACAACTCGCCGAAACGTTCCTAGGAATTGCAGAATCGCTCAGGAAGCCGAGAGGGTCTCTCATCCATTGATTGAAGGATGCGTCGAATATTTAGAGCAAACAGCAATGTTTGTTTTGCATACAATAGTACTAGAGCCAGTGTGAATATGTAAGTCGGGGACTACATATGAGAGCATATTAGTGAGTAAAGACTCAAAAGTAGGGCGCAACATACTGCGTCGGAGCTTGAGACACCACTCAGTACGTATAACCTCCGTCACCTCGCTTCCTGCAGCTGCTCGACGATCGTCTTCTAACGCCCTTGTCCTCCTGTACGACATGTGGAGTCTTGTCTAATTCCTGAGTTGATCCATGGCGCTTAGTATCTCCCTAAGACTGATGGAGAGGTTGGAATCGCTGTATAACGAGAGCGGGGGCGAGGTGAATGCGTTTGTTTGGTACTGAAAGGAAGTATTAGTTGGATGAAAGGAGGGAGTATCACATCATCTTTCAAGTGAATGAATGAGTATTATCTCGCAGCCAATTTCGACAAGAACAAATAAAACAAAAGTGTATGGTGTTACTGAATAGAACAGGGACGGGCGAGATTGGGGATGCGGGTGACAAGGAACGCACATCAACAGCGTAGCAACCACAGATGAAAACCGGATGAACGAACTTAAGCACCTCTCATCAACGAGTCATCCTGCTCCGAGGACCGGGGAGGCCGACGATAGCGAAGCCGAGCGGGTAGCGCAGTTTGGAGTGCAATGCTGTTGGCGCAGGAAGTGTTGTGTGAGACAGGCTGAAGTATATGCAAATACAGATCGAACCACAAACGACTACACATTCAGGTCGGACATCCCCCCAATGATGATGGCCAGGCTGCACCATGTATACCTGGTAAGGCCATTCATGATAGGTACCTCCTCAGGCTGATCCATCTGGGGCTCTGAAGTTGACACAGGGAAGAGAAATCGGGGAGAATGAAATTGTCTGTGTCTATGAACGCGTTTACTAGTATGATGCGTTCAAGATTATGCTTCTCTGGCTGAGGTAGTATACAAAGCAAAGTTGTGCGAAGACGAGGGTTCGCTAGCGGCTACAAGCAACTCGGCCCGATAGAAAAACAAAACACGCCCAAATCTGCGCTTGGCCTTTCCAATTGGATGGGGTACCGAGAGTCGAGACACTTGCACGGTGGCCGTAGAATGAAATCTTCGAGTCAGACGCTCAATGTCCGATGGCTGGTAGCGTATGTATTACTCAGCACATTTCATTTCCACACAAAAATGACGCCGGCGGTAGTGTACCGTGGATATCCACCCTGGAGAAATTGGGGGTCAGTTATCTACCGGTGAGTATGGTGGATATCCACCGCCGGCAAAACCGGCCCGGCGGATCCGGGCCTATCCGGGCGCTGCAAAATTTTCAATCCATGGCGTTCGCGAAATTTGCGTTCATTCACCAGTATCAAGTCAATATGTATCATATAACATCTATTCCATGTCCCAATCTGCCTCTGTCAAGACCCTCTCTTGCACAATGGTGCTTGCCGGTGGAAGAACGACAGTGCTTCTCGGCGCTGCAGGTGCCAAATCTTTACTACTATCAGCCAGCACGTCGACTAGTTTCCTGGAATTGAGATTGATGATACTGGCAGCATCGAAATCTTCACCGTCGAAAGAATCAACTTTACTTGAGCCATCTTCTGCTATATCCTTGGGGTCAGCAGTAACATCTGAGTCTGACCTAGGGATTCCTTGGCCATAGCGATCCGAACACGATCCCGTAGCGTTAAATCGATTTTGTCCAGTTTTCCGCATTGCAATGCATGTCCGAATACTCGGGTCTTCCAGCGAGGTGCAGCCCAGGTTGTGGCGCATCCATATTCAGCTCCAGAACACCGAACAATCATCTTCTTGGGATTACTTTTGAGGTACGTGTTGACAGAGAGAAGATCCATCAGAGGATCAACTTTTGCACCACCTTTTCCCTTCGCAGATTTATGTTCGGCATCTGTGTATAGGTGCATGACAGACACGTCGGACTCGACAATCTTGATCTTTTTCTTCTTCGATGCCTTGGCTTTTTTGATTGGGGAGCTCACAAGCTCTATGTCCGGATCGTCATTTGACTGATGCAAATACTTTGGTAACTGTATGGTGCGTCAGTGATGAGTTTTTCTGAGGTGCGAAGTAAATGTAATTCACAGCTTTTCCAGCGGCAAGAATGACACTTTGCGCAGCTTCGAGGATGCCATGCACCCACTTCTCGAGGATGATGTCACCTGGACATTTTTCGATCCATGTTTCCAAAACATCCACTATGGCCTCTGTTTCTGGTCCTTGCTCTACAAGTTTCAGGCCATTGACGCGATTACCAAAACCTCGGTTGACAGCACCAGCCTCGCCAATGTCTATAGTCCATTCAGCATCTGGGCTGAAGTCGGAGAACTTGTACTTGGATTCTGTTGCCGGTGGAACAGGAATGTCCGTTGGCAGTGCCTTGAGACATTGTCGCAGCTCAACTAGTTGATCTTTGAGGTGTTGCTGCATGAAAGTTTTGTGGATCACGAATCACGAAGCTTGGCTGGGGGGATGAATGACTTGAAGTTCACACTATTCCATTCAATTTTCACGTCGATGTTCGACCAAACAAACATTGCTTGACATTCCACCAACTAAGTAGGCTTGTAGATTCGCAGTGTTCGATAATTAAGAGTATCTAGTACTATTTAGCGTAACCCTGCGCATGTATACTGTTATTTGAGTTATTCACATAATCCACCCTATCAATTTTGACCTCGAGTTATCCACCTAGTTATTCACGTGAATAACTGGGTGGATATCCACGCAGGTGGATAACTCGGTGGATTTCCACGGTACACTAGCCGGCGGCATCTCACACGCACGGACATCACTTGGCGCGTCATTTATCCGACTTCAAGTATCTGCATGTTTCTCAAGTCATCGGTTACCAGTCTGGTTGGTTGCCCACATTCTGTTCTGTCTGGTCTGCCTAGGGGAGACAAGAGATAAACCAAACTCACGCAAACCGCCCTTCCCAAGAAGGCCCCACCCACTACATGTCTTGAAAGCATCAAAGACTCCCCAATATTCTAGGCTCAAACAAGTACACGGCAAAGACGTGCCCCGAAGCAGAACGATGCGGGAGCACGTACCCCGTGGCATAATGCATATATAGATTGAGCACTGAGCCCTCATCAGCAACTTGAAACGAGCTGTGAGCACGTGAAGAAAGAAATGCCATAGTTACAATTTCCTGTGGTTCATCCTGGGGCGTACTTATTTTGACGCACCCTGAAAGTCGTTCAAAAGGTTAGCTGACAGTTCATCCCAGTCCAGTCCCAATCTAAATTTCTACAGGTCCTACTAGTACTCTTGTGCGGCTTCGGTGTTTATTTTTGTGTCCTACATTCATGTTTATGCACGACGCACACTAGACGCAGCCCATATGTTGCACCTACTGTAAACTTTCGTACCCTCCGTATCGTGGGTTCTCGTCCATTCCGATCAGGTGATGAGTCGGATCTCTTCTCTATTTCTGATGTTCAAGGTCACTTTGGGATTGCGTGGGATGAAGTTCTCCTGGGTATTTATGTGTGTCACTGGACAGTGCGTGTACATTCCATGCTTTATATCAGTTGGTAAGTAGCCAGAACGAAGGACATACATTTATTGTGAACGGCCTCTACAGGGCTTATACAACAGTTACCAGAGAAATGTCAATCCAAGGCAAATCCAAGGGTGAGGTTCACCCTAGTCAACCCTACTCAAACCATTTTGAAGACAATCGTTCCTCCTGCAGCTTCAAACGAAAATATCATATTTCCGGCAGACTAATTGATAGACGAAAGCGATGCATGATGATACAGCAACGGACCGTCCCCACGGTATCCATCACTAAACCCCACCTCGTCCGCGGCGGATGAATTGAATCGGTGCAAATCCTGACACGATGACATATTTAATGATACACAGAAACTGGCACAGATGCCCACATCTCTCAGCTGGACTGTAGATTCGCTATGGCTGAGCTCCCTGCGGATACCAGCGCCTTGATGTCAGCAATACTGGAGGGTATTTTATATGGTGAGTATCGCAATGGGTTTGTCCGTCCTATGCTCACCAAGCTAGGCCCACCTCTCCAGGTTTTTCAATCCTCCTGTTTATTGGCACCATCTGGTTTTTGACATACAAGCGTCGAATGCAGGACGTCAATCGCCCAATCGCTGTGGTGGCCGTCCTGCTATTGTTAGTGAGCACTGTGGTTAGATTCTTGCTTATTACTTAGTATGGTGTCGTCGGCTAACAATTTCCAAGCACATGGTCGTGGGCATCGTTCGTGTCGAAAATGGGCTGGTGAAGTATCGCGATACGTGGCCAGGTGGGCCAGTAGCATTCTTCGAAGACGTTACAGAAGAGACATATGTGATCAAGCACGGATTATACGTTTTCCAAACTGTACTTGCTGATGCGGTGATGGTGCGTTCTTATTTAAATCTGCGTTCAAAACCCTGTGGGCTTATATGAATGCCTTGTCTGGCACAAGGTTTATCGCTGCTATGTTCTTTGGAAATCCGTCCGGGTGATCATCCTACCAATTTTGCTGTGGTGTAGCATCATAGGTCAGCTTGCCATAATACTCTGGAAGTTGTGTGCTCTGATACTGCCTCGTAGTGACTGGCGTTCGTGCGGTCTACGGTAATTCGCAAGCCGCTAGTGATCCTGGAAACGTCTTCGCCACCGACGTTGATAAATGGATCATGGCTTTCGTCGTTTCGACTCTTGTAACTAATTTGGTCTGTTCAGGTAAGCACGTTTCCGCGATCCCGGTGTCGAGGCTCTGAAAGTGTCCAGGACTACTGGTGTATCGCTGTCTGGAAGATTGAACGTCGTGTCTTTAAATTGCGCACTTCGAAGGGCACTGTGATGGCAATTGTACGCGCGCTTGTGGATGCCGCTGCTTTGTACTCTGTGATGCTGTTCTCCTTTCTTTTCTGTTTCATCACCGCGAACAATGGAGAATCTGTTTTGTCGGACATCGTGATTCCGCCGTTTACCTCTTTCATGGGAAACAACGCTGACATCTGATTGACTAGGTTGTACCTATCATATCGATCACCTTCTACATGGTGCTTATTCGCATCACGATCAATTTTCGACATCGCCCCTCGACTGCCACTACTAGACGAACAATTGAGGAGATGGAACAGGGAAACGTGCGGCAATATCCTATGATGCCTGTGGAGGTCCACATATCCCAATTTACTCAGGACGACAGCGCCTCATCTTACAATGTCGGGAATAAAGACCGACCATCAACAGGGATTGCGCAAAAGAGTTAAAAGGATATTTTGTACTTGACATGTAGTCAATATGAAACGATTGGTATGAATGCCCTACTATTAGCTACTATGTTTCCTCTGGACATTAATATTTAATATTTAACCTATCTGCCATGGTGGCGCATTCGAGCTAGGGTTGACAGGGTGGGCACCGTTCGAATATCGTAAGACTCGAAGCGAATTCATGTCACACTGGTGGGCGAAGATAGATCTTGACGTGGAAAAGGGATCTAGATGGGGAATCAGGTGAAAACAACATTCCATGACATCACATGCGCAGAAAACCTCATGACAAGCGATGATGACTACTAGCGACTGTTCAATTGGCCACACCTGCCATACATGCGATGCGTAGCAACCCGCCTATAAGGTGGTCGTGTGTCATAATGCTTCAAATTCGGCCGGCGGGAACGGCGGACTGATGGGGGCACGCCTAACATCAGGGCATTCGCGACTTCAGAGATTAGAAGGGATACCGGGGGGGTCCCATAGATTAGAAAGTATTGTCATACATAGGGTATCATCCACAATGGACACAAATTGGAATAAAATAAAGCTTCAAGTTTCAACCTCGCGGAGGAACGCCAAGTCGATACTTTGGGATGCTACAAGGCTCAGGAAAGCGCTGCTGAACTTATCGGGGCGCGTCATAAGCCGCAACTACCATCGTCGCGCCGTGACAAACGGGGAAGTTGTACAGGAGTGCCTGGGAGTGACTGGTGCCGGTGAATCGTGAACCTGGGATATGCTATTACTAGTAGCGGAGGTTTTGATCCTATCTTTAGTGACACACCAGAGACATGGTAGCCTATGGTAGCCCAGTAAGTAGGAGCCTAGATGTTTTTGAGCGCTTGACCATTGGTTAACCGGCGTTCCAACTTCCCAGCGTACGTCGACAAGTGGCTTTGCATCAGTTACTCCGTCGCGCGTGCGTGTCAACCGACCTAAATATGCAAGGCAGCACTAGTTAATTTCCAAATTAACCGATCATTGCATCACTGCGTCCGCGTGGCCAAAATCAGCTCAATAGTTTGCAATTCTGGGGCTGTCAGAATGAGAAGGGTATTCAGCGCAGCTGGGAAAGGTAAACACAAAGAAGGTTATATAGTGCTGCCGCCTCCGCGTTTCCCATGCACCTACCCCCTAATAACACCCACGCACACCTCAACCTTCACTCCAACCCCTCTCACTCCATCACCCACAAACGCGCCCCTAACCCTCTCACATGCCCACCGCGTAAACTTCAATATCTCCTCATCGCGCAACGAAGACGGGACATGTGGTGAGAGCGTGATTATCAACTGCGGTTCCGGTCCTCTTGGCGCATCGGAAAAAGGTGATGAGGAGTCAGAGGGTGAGAGAGTAGACCGTGGCGCAGACGGGAACGCCGGCGAGAAGGCAGACCGTGGCGCAGACTGTAACCCAGAAGACCTCATCTCCCCCTGTCCAGGCGGACAAACCTGCCATACATGTGGAGCAGGAAGACTCGTGACATGTTCGTGTCGCTCGATTTCGCGGACGACACGCCAGAAGGATTCCATTTTGGATTCTAAGGTGTTTGTGCCTTTTGCGCCTGCACCCATGCCTTTCGTGCCTATACTGCCCACGCTGCCGAACGACGCTGCAGGTGCAGTCTGCAACAACACACCACCTAGGACTATACACGCTACGTATGCGACGTGCGTGGTAATAATAACTTGGAGAGTTGCCAGTGAAAGGTCGAAGGGTGTGTAGTGTGTGCTGCGTGGAGAGTTAGCGTAGGTTATGTCATCGAGCAAGGTTATTTGAAGGTGGGTCGTTGGGCAAGATGTGTTGCGAGTGGGGAGAAAGGTCGTGGCAAGAATGAATGAAGTCGAGCGACAAAATTACTCACACATTCAAAACCATCTCACCCCCCAGGATCGCTACACAAAACAGAATCGGAGGAAGAGCGTATGGGTTCCTCAGTATTCTCTCCCATGGCGCTTGCGCTTGTCCTCTTCCTGGGACTGAGAACGATGGAGGGAGTCGGGAGCGCTGGAATAGAGAGAGTGGGGATGGGAGGTGAATGTGTTTGTTCGTTACTGGTGGGAGGTGTTAGTTGGGGTTTAAAGAGGAAGACAGAGAATGGAGACAAAGGAGGTAGAGGGAAGGGTGCGCGTCAGAATGAGGATGCAATCAGTGTTCAGACAAATGCTATGAACATCATTGCGCACCCAACCAGAAGGACAAATAAACCGAATGGAAAGCGAACGAACTGGGGCTACAGACGAATCGAAACGACACTCGGACAATACAAGAACCACAGAAAGCACACACCTCTAACCAACACATCATGGTGCTCGAATACAATGGAAGTAGCAAGGAGTGAGAAGAGGACGATGATCACAAGACCGAGGGGGTAACGCAGGCTGATGTCGTCGGCGTAGATCCCCCGCACAAGAAGCAGAACAAGAAGCAGAACAATGGAAGGCCACAATCAAAACCAAACCCCAAAAAGAAACACGAAATCCATCAGCTTCGCCAAAGCAAACAAGAGAAGAGAAGAGAAGACGCACCCCAACATCTCAGGTCTCTCATCCCCCCAATGATGATGATGTCCATCATTCCCCATCTCACCTGCGCCGTGCAGACCCAGGCCTCGCGTGATACCCCCAGTTGCGTTCAGTGATACATTGAAAGCTAGCGTTAGTGCAGCGGAGGGAGGGGAGGGGGAAGGGGAAGGGCGCCCGTGCCCATGTCCGTGTCCCGCAGAAAGGAGAACATGTTCGACAGCTTCTTTGGCTACGTATACGCCTGCGAACATGAGGTAGACACATTGGGCGAAGAGGAGGGTTGTTTGTGTGCGTGCTGGGCTGGGTAGGGTGTTAGTTTAGGGCAGCAACGTGGGATGGTAGAGAGGGTAAAGGATGTGTGTGGGGGAAATATAGATACATGCGCACTTGCGCAAACGACGCGGCGATATATGCGTGGAGACGACTGAAGAACAAAACTCACCCAAAACCACTCTTGCTTCTCCCAAGAAGAGGCCCGCCCACCGCGATTCCAAACGCGTCGAACACGACCCAATACCCTAGGCCTGTACAAGCCAACGACCCGATAGCCTGTCCGCGCACCCAGAGCAACCCGCCCAAGCAGAATTGCAGTATGCATGCAACTCGCGCCAAAAGACCGTCTTTGCTTAGATTCAAAGAGAAATAAGGCGATGGAGAGGGTGCAGGGGATGCTGAGCTGGAACGAGAGCTTGTGCCTGCTGTGAGGTCGACGTTGCCAGAGCTTGCGCTCTCTCCACCTTGGATGTTGCTCACCGGACTCCACGGGGACATTGGAGCAGGGGTAGGAGCCGTATGCAACTCCTCAGGTTTTGCTTCCGGTTGTGACTGACGAGCGGGATCAAGGAAAGAAAAGAAGTTATGAGAGAGTGAATGTTTATGATGATGACCTCTACGTGCTGTCACGCCAGCTGGGACTGCACCTGTAGAATTTGACTTGGGCATAGAGCCCGAGGAGCCGAATGAAAAAGAAGCTGTACGGTCATGCCCGATCTGAAGGGGCTCGCTTTGAGATGCGGGTATATGAAGGTCGATTTGGGATTGTAAATTGTTATTTGGGGCAGATTCGACGTCTGAAGGGAGATCTTCAGAGATGGTTGCGTGCGGGCGGGGAAAGAATAGCGATAAGTTGCGAGAATGCATTCGACTGTGTCTTCGTCCGTGTCCTCTGAGTCCTTCTGCGGCGTCGTCAACCTGACCCGGTTCAAACGGATGAAGTGGAACATGGAACGTATTCGCGAGCGGGGATGACACGGGTGGCATGAATGGACCCGAGGATATGCTTCGTACCCGAGCATGTGATGCACGGAAGGGCGAGGTAGGCGGTGAGTTTAGAGAAATGCTAGGTGGACGTCTTACTGTTGGTGGACGCGCTGGTATTCCTGGACCAAGCTGTGGTAGTCCACTGGCAAGCCTAGCAGGCGCCGCTGTCAACGTAGGCGCCGTCGTTGGCTCATTGTCTGGAATAAGAACAAACGTGTCACCGTCGTCTAAGTCTTCCTTGCTAGACTTTCGGCGGTGCATGCCTGCACTGCTAAAGTAATTATGATTCTAAAGAGAGTGGAATGGAGAAGGAGCGGCTTAATGGTCGTCGTTTAATTTTACGTCCTAGGTCACTTGCTTATTTGGACTTGCAGTGACATCCTTTACATCAACCACCATCCGACGTCAACGATAATTAATGCCAGGCAGTCAACATCGATGAATAAAATCATGTAACATCAGTCCCGCAACTAGAGTGCGACCACCACGGTACGACACTCCCACTCCGGAGTCCGAAGTAATAATCATGATGTGATTAAGCGTCATGCTGGTAAGTCTGTTATGTCCCTTACAAGCATGCCAGTGGCCACTGGGTGATGTGACCCTCAAGTCCACTGATACCTTGGTCGAGGATAAACCAAAGGCATTGAAGACACCTACTCAGTGAGCATCATGATGTGATACGTTACATCTCTCGCTTGCAGGGGCATTGTTTTTATAAGTGACACGCTTCCTCATAGCTTATGATGTATTAACATCATATAAATTCACCGTTGGATGCGCAATGCGCGCTCTACTGTCAACTTGTCGCACTGGTTCCAACTCGAACAAAATGAAGGCTGAACAATTTTACGTGAATGCCCTTCACGGTCCTCCATACCCGATACGTCTTCCCTGGTGCGTTCAACGCGCTCCCATGTGAGTCGGGAAAGTTCATGCATACTTATAATACTGACTCGAATCGCGTATATAGCTGATGACTCGGCAACTTTCCAGCCATCTCGGACTCGGTGCGACGTCAACGTTTTCCGCCCCTCGTAACGGCACCCACCTAATGAATATGCTTTGGTCCCTCTTGCACTTCGTAGTAAGGCTAAACACCCTTAATACCCGTGTCCATTCCACCGCTCCACATGTTCCTCAACGACTCACGACCGAAGTCGGTCTATTATACCTGGACTCAGATGCATAGCTTCTTTGTGCTGATGGGTGGTTTCATGCTTTATGCGAACCAGAAACCTTACCACAAACTGCAGCCTGACGAGATACTGAAGCTGATACGTGCCGGTATATCGATGCCCCTTCCCTAACGGAAAAGCAGATATATGACAAGAGCAAAGGCAATGCGACATCGAAAGAATTGATCATGCTTCAGGTGGCCTGGTTTATTATGCAGCTCATCACCCGCGCGATCTATCACCTCGAACCACCCAGCTCGAAGTGAGGACACTCGCTTATGCGGCTCTTAATTTTCTACCTTATGAAACAAGCCTCTCAATGTGCAATGTCCACATCCAGTGTACTGGAAGTCGACCGAGTCAAGGCCAGAGGATCACATAGACAAGTATGTAGTATGCCCTCTAACAATTATACTGCTACTGATTATGTCTGTCTTAGTGTCGGTGAAGGTGACGAACTTGCTTGGCTTGGGATCTTGGCTCCAGTCTTCCGCCCGACTTTAGAACTGGTAAGCTATCCTGAGATTCCTACATCTCGAAAGCTCCGAGTTCCAACATTTGATGGCAGCATCGATCTCGAAGTTTCGGACAAGATAGTTCTTCAGCTTGCCGCATTGCTTATGGCAACTATATTTGGCGGCATCCATTGTATGGCTTGGTTTTTTGGCTTCCCCACATACCAGGAACAGGTATTATGGTGCATGAGTGCCGTTGCTATAACTTGCACACTCTGGCTTAGTATCCTCACTGCATGCCTCGTTTTCTTCATGAACACCCACGTTTTCTTCCTGAACGCACCATGTGGAATGGTTGTGGCTATGCATTGTGACATGCCATGTTGTACGTCGCAGCACGTGCCACCCTCTTGGTACTCATGTTCACCACTTTACGCAATCTTCCTCCTGACGCATACAAGGCGGTGTCGTGGACTAGTTTGGTGCTGCACTTATAATTCTTGATCATGGTACTTGTGATACACTTTTGTATGTAACGATATTCAGATGCGGCATTAATATTCTTGTGGTTGACAATAGCATGACGCGATCACATGACCTGCACGTTTGGCGTGACGTGAACCGAACAAACTCTACGGGCCAAGACTACCAAGTCTTGCTCATCACCATGGACGGCAGAAAAATAGGGCTGTTTGGTAAGCTGCGGCTGATGAAATGGACAACTGATGAACAGGTAGCAGCATTACCAATCGATGAGGAGACTATTACAATTGAACGCGACCCGACGTGCAGTCACGGTGTTTGTCTGTATTACCCAGAGAACTCTGCGTCCCTTGACGTGGAGTCCTGGACCATCGATGAGACTTTCTGATTCCTGGAAGCTGACACGTCAAAGCCGCCTTGCCGACAGTTTTATCTAGAAAAGGATCGGTATCATTCTCAGCAAGTTGTATTTTAGCATGGCATCAAACCCACTATACTTTGGCTGACGGAGTATACGTTGAAGCGGCGCAGACTCAGACGCCGCCGAGGAGCCGATTCCTCAACCAAGCACATGGCTCAAATTTCTCGATGCTGTACCGTGCATGCGTTGTTATAGCCTCTCCGCTCGTGTCCCACTGCGTCCAAAGAAAATGACGAGGAAGACCAGTAAGATGAAGATAAGAACGAAGAGGACGAGGTCAGTCTCCCCTTTGTTTATTTTCGTTACTACTGACCATGAACACCAACACGCGCAAATGGACCCCCGACTAGGACGCGCAGCACCCACCCCCATCCTCCTCTCCTATTCACATCACACCCCAAGTCAAACCACATCTTACACCTGCAAGAGCCTCCGACCTCTGGGCTTATTCATGATGCCGCAAGTATTACACCCATAATCAAGCATTTATATCGGCCTGGGTTCCAAGAGTGTGTCGAGCCGAAGTGACGCATCGGGGTGTTTGGGGTGCGGGATGTGAAGTGAAGACAAGGAGAAGGTAGTGGTGGGATTCTGGAGGCCACGGGTGAGTGACGAGGAGAGGAGTATGAGTATGAGTGTGGCCAGTACGTACGGACGGACACCATGTTCCCTCGCTAGGGTTGATTATCGTTGTGCATCCTCGCACATATTAGACGTCAGATTTCTAGCACCGATACGTGACTATTAAGGGACGTGACCTCAATCTCTACCCCAACCCCCCTCACTCCATCACCTACAAACGCCCCCTCACATGCCCACCGCGTGAACTTCAATACCTCGTCATAGCGCAACGAAGACGGGATATGTGGTGAGAGCGTGATTATCAACTGCGGTTCCGGCCCTCTTGGCACATCGGAAAAGGGGGATGAGAAGTCAGAAGGTGAGAGAGCAGATCGTAGTGCGGACGGGAACGCCGACGAGAAGGCAGACTGGCGCAGACCGTAACTCAGAAGACTGTCCAGGCGGACACACCTGCCACACATGCGGAGCAGGAAGACTCGTGACATGTTCGTGTCGCTCGGTTTCGCGGACGACGCGCCAGAAGGATTCCATTTTGGATTTTAGGGTGTTTGTGCCTTTTGCGCATATACCCACGCCTTTCGTGCCTATACAACCCCCACAGCCGAGCGACGCTGCAGGTGCAGTCTGCAACAATACACCACCTAGGACTATGCATGCTACGTATGCGACGTGCGTGGTGATGATGAGGAGAGTTGCTGAAGAAATGTCGAAGGGTGTGTGGTGTGCGCTACGTGGTGTGCGCTGCGTGGAGAGTTAGCATAGGTTATGTCATCGAGCAAGATTATTTGAAGGTAGGTCGTTGGGCAAGAATGAGTGAAGAGAAAGGTCGTCGCAAGAATGAATGAAGTCGAGCAACAAAAGCCCTCCAAGAACAAGTACTCACACATCCAAAACCATCTCACCCCCCAAAATCGCCACATAAAATAGAATCAGAGGAAGAGCGGATGGGTTCCTCAGTATTCTCTTCCATGGCGCTTGCGCTCGTCCTCTTCCTGGGACTGAGAACGATCAATGATGTCGGGAGCGCCGGCAGAGAGGGTGGGGATGAGAGGTGAATGTGTTTGTTCGTTACTGGTGGGAGGTGTTAGTTGAGGTTTAAGGAGGGAATAAGGGAGATGGAAGGGGGAGAGGGAAAGGTGCGCGTCAGAATGAGTATGCAATCAGTGTTCAGAACAACAATCTACTATGAACATCATTGCGCACCCAACCAGAAGGACAAATAAACTGAATGAACAGCGAACGAAATGGGGCTGACAAAACTTGGACAAAACAAAAACCACATGAAAAGAGGGACGAACGAAAACACAGACCTCTAACCAATACATCGTGGTGCCCGAACACAACATAAGTGGCGAGGAGGGAGAGGAGGACAATGATAACAAGAACGTGGGGGTATTGCAGTCCTTCGCAGTCTGATGTCGTTGACGTAGATCCCCTGCACAAGAAGCAGATCAAGAATCAGAACAATGGAAGACCAAAATCAAAACCCAAACAGAAACACGAAATCCATCAGCTCCACCAAACCAAACAAGAAAAGAGAAGACGCACCCCAACATTTTGATCAGGTCTCTCGTCCCAATAATGATGCATGATGATTGGCCACGTATATACGCTTGTAAACGTGAGGTAAACACGTTGGACGTAGGAAGAGGGGCGTTGTGCGGGGGGTTATAATTAGTTCAGGACCATAACATTGATTGGGGGTGGGTAGAGGGTGGAGTGGGCTGGCCCGGGATAGGGTAGGGTAGGGGGTTGCCAATATAGTAATTAGTCAAGGGCAGTAACGTTAATTGAGGGCATGGGGTGAACATGTGGGAAACATGCATATATGTATGCGCACTTGCTGAAGAATAAAACCGCCCAAACCACCCTTGCTATCCATTGTCAACTTCGAACGTGAAGTACCTTGGCCTGGACAACGAACCGTATCAACTGAACTCGATCCACATTTCTTTGACCGTAGGCTGATAGAAGAAAGTATGGAGAACCGGCGCGATCCGGGGTATGATTGCATTGTGGTTGGTGCCGAAGTATCCGCGGCTTTACTGAACTTAGCGTGTAGGGCGGAAGACTTGCCAGACGATTTAACACCCTTTATCACTCGAACAACTCAGGACCACATTAGTGGAGGTGCGTTTGGCGATGTCTGGAAATGCAATTACAATGCAAACAGTGGTATTTCAACCTTCGTAAGTCCATGTTTTAGATGGGCCTGTGCTGGCTTACGCTGATCGATCGATTGGTACTTGTATAAGGTTGCGGTCAAGTCATTCAGATTTCCCCAGAGTTATGATTTGGAGCGAATCAACAGGGTAAGTGACGCGCGCCGGGAGAACCGGATGAGTATATTATGTAACTCTTGAATGCTATCCAGAAAATCAGCCGAGAAATTGGCATTTTGAAGATTCTACGCCATGACAACATTGTACCGTTGTTGGGTACAGCGACAGGATTTGGACGAATGCCAGAGTCGCGCTGCTTAGTAACTCCGTGGATTCCAAACGGCACCTTGATTGCCTACCTAGCATCCAACCACGATGATCTCACAATGCTGGACCGTTCACGTATGGTGAGTAAAATTCTCATCACACCTTTCACTTCTCAAGACTCACTCGAAGTTGCAAGGTAAAGGATGTCAGCGCTGGACTGTGTTATTGTTAGTTTCATATATCTTCTGAAGACGTTTGGAAACGAGTGGTGACTTACCTTTGGTGCAGTGCACTCTGTACACATCGTGCACGGGGATATAACAGGGGTGAACTCGGAGCTGCTACTAGGCATTCTTGACAACTAATTTCGAACCTGCAGGCGAATATACTAATTGACGAGGGGGGGCGTGCAAGGTTGATCGATTTTGGTCTTTCCACCATTGTCCGACCCCTTCTCGGCCAGTCGCAATTGGCTGCGACATCTATAAACCCAGGCGCAATCCGCTATGCAGCACCAGAGCTCGTCGTGTCAGAAGATGTCCGTGGCCTGCCTCTGGAAAAAACTGATATATACTCTTTTGGTTGTGTCATGCTTCAAGTGAGTCAGTAGTTTTGTCACGAAATGTTTGCCCGAGGACTCATTAAACAGATTCTCTCTGGTCGGCACCCTTGGTCCGAGATCATCTCTGAAAGACCTGAATTGCGTATCGTTGTTATGATATACGAAGGTCACGGACCACAGCGCCCCGACGGCCATCCTGCAATAACAGACTCAGATTGGGACATTATACAAAGGTGTCTGTTACGCAAGCCCAAACTTCGACCTTCAGCAAACAAAGTACTCGATTTACGTAAGTCCACCGTTCTCTTTTACGACGCATCCAGGAGTGCTAACCACTCCCCTTCAGTTTGCCCACGTACGAGGCCACCAAACTTCGTTATCTTCGGCGAGATGGGCGTCGGCAAGAGCTCATTGGTAAATCTCATTGCTGGGGACCAACTTGCCGAGTCCTCGTCCGGCGCTCAGTCCTGTACATTCGAAACAACCGAGTATCCCATCACATTTTCGGATTGCCAGCTTAATGTAAATCTATTTGATACAGTAAGTGGGCGCAATGAATCTCAGCGTGTGGGTATTCTGATCCAAAAACAATCTAGGTGGGCTTGGACAGCCCCACTATGAATAACGCGGGGTATTTAGATGCCCTGGTGAAGGCACATGAGCTCATCATCTCGCTGAAGAACCGAGGAGGTATACATGGCTTGCTTTTCTGCATCAAGGCTGGCAGAGTGTCGAACACCATGCAACAGAACTACAGATTATTCTTCGAGTTCCTATGTCAGGAACAAGTGCCCCTCGCTCTGGTCATCACCAATCTTGAGAATGAGGAGAATATGGACGACTGGTGGACGAGGAACAGGGCACATATCGAAAATTCGGGCATTGTCCCCGTCACGCATGTCTGCATCACAACCATTAAGGGCTACCAAAACGCATACGAAGTCAGATACTTCGAATCCAGGAAAAAGGTGCTAAATATGCTTAAGGAACTTGGAGGTCGTGACACGTGCTTGGTAGACGTGAATGATAGGTTTGCACGGATGTCTAAGAGGCTGCGGGAGTTTTTGATTCCAGGCAGGGGGTTCCGGTCAGGGGCGAATCGCGATAAGATGGTATAGATGCTTACGCAGACGCGATGCATCTTCTTCGAAGGATTGACGCGGGTGAGGAGAACTGGTAACTCGCCTAATTTACAGAACGTCACCATTAATATTGGCCATTGAGTACTACCTAGTACGAGGCTCTGTTAGTGTTGATCACTCTACTCGTACATGTAAACGTCTAACACCTGAGTTCAACATTAGAAAATTTCTGACGCACGTTCATACCCGGATCCTGAACAGCTTCGTTTGCTGGTCTTGACATTCTAGTCTCTCCTAGGCAGACCTTAGACCACTGTTTCCCAGCTAGAGCCCAAACCACCGCACTGGATAAGCCAGTAGTGGAATCGATTGATTCCAACCGCTGATGCTGTTTGTTATGGGTCGCGGAAATTTCTGGTGCCACAAGGTTTTACTGTGGCTGAGTAACTCAGAGTAAGCAACGAGTCAGACCCAGTTGTGGATCACCTTCGCCAACTACAATAGTTATCGACTTCCTGATTTCGCCATTACATGGAGAGTATAGTTAAAAGGTCGTTTTCGAAAAATTTGAACTGAACAGTCGAGAACTACTCATACCCATGCCTCTCGTGCCTATACCACTCACACAGCTGAACGACGCTGCAGGTGCAGTCTGCAACAACACACCGCCTAGGACTTTACACGCGCGATGTGCGTGGTGATTGACTTGGAGAGTTGCGAGAGAGAGGTCGAAGGGTGTGTGGTGTGTGCTGCGTGGAGAGTTAGCGTAGGTCAAGTCATCGAGTAAGATTATTTGAAGGTAGGTCGTGGGTAAGGAGTGTTGCGAATGAGAAAGGTCATGGCAAGAATGAATGAAGTCGAGCGACAAAAGCCGTCGTCGAACAAAAACAAGAACAAGTGTTCACACATTCAAAACCATCTCAACCCCCCAAAATCGTCACACAAAACAGAATCGGAGGAAGAGTGTATGGGTTCCTCAGTATTCTCTCCCATGATACTTGCACTTGTCCTCTTCCTGGGACTGAGAACGATGTATGGAGTCGGGAGCGCTGGAATAGAGGGAGCGGGAACGGGAGGTGAATATTCGTTACTGGTGGGAGGTGTTAGTTGGGATTTAAGGAGGGACCAAAGGAGATGGAAGGGGGAGAGGGAAGGGTGCGCGTCAGAATGAGTATGTAATCAGTGTTCAGACACAACTACTATGCTATGAACATCATTGCGCACCCAACCAGAAGGACAAATAAACCGAATGAACAGCGAATGAAATGGGCAGATGAACTGAAATCGACATGAAACGTGGACTAACAAAAACACACACCTCTAACCAACACATCGTGGTGCTCGAACACAATGGAAGTAACGAGGAGCAAGAGGGCGATGATGATGAGACCGAGGGGGCGTCGCCGTCTAATGTCGTTGGCGTAGATCCCCAGCACAAGAAGCAGAACAATGCAAGACCAAAAACCAACATCATCCCCCCAAAAAGAAACACGAAATCCGTCAGCTTCACCAAATCAAATAAGAAAAGAGAAAACGCACCCAAACATCTCAGGTCTCTCATCCCCCCAATGATGATGATGACCATCATTCCCCATCTCACCTGCACCATGCAGACCCAGGCGGCCAGGCCTTGTGTAATACCCCCAGCTGCATTCAGTGATGCGCTCAAAGGCTCTAACGTTGATGCAGCGGAGGGAATCGATGGGAGGGAGCAGGGAAGGACACCTGTGCCCATGTCCGTGTCCCATGGGAAGCAGAATATGTATGTTCGACAGCTTCTTTGGCTGAGGAACAAAACTCACCCAAAACCACCCTATTGTTATTCTAAGAGTAGAATGGAGAAGGAGCGGCTTGATGCATGATGGTTGTCGTTTAATTTCAGGTGCCGAGCGCTGAGCGCCAAGTGCTTATTTGAACTTGCACATCCTTTAATACATCAACGTTTCAACCACTATCCGACATTACATAAAAACCAGGCAGTCACATCGACGAATAAAATCATGTAGTATCAGTCGAACTCTCAGCGCTGCAGCCACAACTAGAGTGTGACGACCACGGTTCCAACCTCGAGGCGTAGTGACTACTCGTGGCGTAGTTTCGACTTAAGTCCGAGGAATGCGTGGTGTCGATAGGTGCTTTGAATTTGTGTGTATCTGCCAATCCTGCATTTGAAATTTGAATTTGAAGCCTGGTATGACACCAACTAGATCATGCCGATCATTTCGATTGCCTTCTACATGGTGCTTATTCGCACCGCCATCCATAGAAATCACAGATACCTCTCGACTGTTAGGACGATCGTCGAGACGGAACAAGGCGATTGGCAGCAGCACACTATGAGGCCCCCGCAGGTCCATATATCGCAATTTATGCGCAGTGACAGTACTTCAGCGTACGGAATAGGGAATGAACACCAACCGTCAGGGAGGAGGTCACCTCCTTGGGTGTTGGCAAAGTCAAGGCCAACATCAGGACCGAATGTGAGGTAAATGACTAGAGCCTCTTAAGTGGAACATTCCAGTCCCGTCCCCCTTGCTGACGGTGATGCTACAAGCTGTAACTTCTCCAAGTCCTAATAACGAAGACTCGAGGATGGAAAAGAACTAACGCTTTCAATACCATCTCGCGCCTCAAAATCGCCATTCAAAACAGAATCGGAGGAAGAGCATAGGGGTTCTGCCTCATGGCTCTCGTCGACTTGATGGGAGTGACTTAGGTCGGACTGAGGAGGGAGTAGAAACTAATGGTGGTTTCGGAGGAAGAAGGAAGACATCAGGTCACGTGTCCGATTGTATCTTCTATATTCGTCAGGTTCCCAATCCATAAGCTGAATATATATATCAGCTCCCGCTCCCGCTATTCAAACAAAACTTACCTGGGCGGCTAGTGACTGCACCGAACGACCAACAGAACGGAGTGCGCATTATTTCGTCAAGCCATGTCATTTGGTGACTGATGAGGTGGGCTGAGCCCACGCACAGAGCCCAAGAATTCAGCAGCCCACTCAGCCTCGGCTACGCAATCTGCGCGGTACTACCTTTGGTAAGCGACGGTAATCAAGTTCACGTACGGTGCTCAGTTGACTTCCCGCAGCATTTAGAACGTCGTTCTAAATCTAAATCTATGTTCTAAAGTCCTTGTGCCGACGTGCGGCTGTCAAATGTCAGTGTTTTGCAAGTCCGCATGTCAAAAACACCTGGTTCTCAATGCGAGATAAAGGGGTATGGCGTGAATAGCTGTATCATAAAGTCTATTTTCAGGTGTTGATGTTTCCTAGCTTGCGCTTGTGGCCTGAATGCTAATTTGATATGATACAATTCTTCCCTCCTTTTATTCTAGAATCGAGCAGCACCCTTGTTAGCGGCGACCACACCGTGACAACCTGAGAAGAAGTTTAGCTTTCGCGACAAGTCGACTCGTAGCCGAAGGTGAAAACTTGAATGAGTTGTCTAAATCTCTCTGATACAATAATACTAGGTGGCCATGTGACGGCCGCGGCCATCACCAAGATTATACATTGTTGTCGATGTCAAGTTTGAGCCTGCTGCCAGTGACCCCCGAAACGCCCATAACCCACGCTGTACTACGGAGCTGTCGTCAAGATTCTGCAGAGGGCCTACTACTAAATTCACGATTACTTATGGTGGCCTCCAAAATTTTAGATTGCAACAAAAACACGAATAGCTGGCATGCCACAAGGGTGAGGTTGTTTGTTAAATGTCTACTTCTACTTCCCATGACTACGCTAATTATAATAAATCTTGACAATAGGTGATCAGAACCGACCGGCAACTTGAAAGTCCTACAAGCATGACAGCTTTGCTATCACGCCTTGGCGAATTCTTACTCCAGCACCATTCGTCAATTTTCATCTATATTTTTGGTAATCTCTGACATTCTCAAACAGCGATCTATCGGATTCCGCTAGGTATCGTGCGTCAGTTTTGGCCGACTCCTCAATTACCTTTTGGGCGATTTTTTCGTGCCAATTATCTAGCCACAGGGCGTCAGGCACAACTTTGCCGTCCTTAAACTCTCTTGAGGATTGCTGTACCCCCTGGATCAAGACACTCCTCTACATTTCCGCCCATTACTAGTACTAAGTTATACTAGTCATTTAGTAATGCCCGTTCCGTTCGTGTGCCACTCTGAAGTCGATGTTCTCATTATTGGTGCTAGCCCTGCTGGGCTCATGTGCGCAAAAGCTCTGGCAAATGCGAGAGTGAATGTTCGGATCGTTGATCAAACGTCAGTGGGTCGACCCCTTCCATTCCTGCTTTTAACTTGACTTTCCGTTAGGGCTTTCAAACTAACTACTGGCAAGGGCGATGGAATTTTACCTCGCACCACTGAAGTTTTTCAGGTGAAAATACTTGCTGATTGACTAAGACTCGGTATTAACAAGCTGGATATAGAGCTATGGACTTGCAGAGCGCCTTATAAAGGAGTCTTGCTAACTCCATCTAGCGGTACATTTTTCAAGATGGGCCTGCAGGATATATAGCTCATTGGATCTCAGTCCTTCTACAACCCTTCTTCCACCGGCGGTATTGAGGTTCGTAAATTCCGCTATCAACAAAGGATATTCACCGAGTTTCGCCATTAGCTTACCAGCAGAACACCAAGCGTGACAGCTCCGTCTGCAAGATACCCATTCGAGGTGTGTTCATAAATCGGACAGAAATGATATCAGCTGAATGCGATCAAGCTTACGCTCCATCAAGGAGCCATTCAAGACATTTTCGCAGATTCCATGATATCGCTCGGCGTCAAGGTTGAACGATCGACGATACCTACTTCGATAGAGCTCTCCAAGGACGAAAACGAATTGATGGATCCTGCATCATATCCAGTTCGCGTTGTGCTCCAAAGACTAGACAAATCCGAGGACGAACCACGGGAAGAAATTGTCCATGCTAAATTTGTTGTCGGTTGTGATGGTACGTTCCGAAGATGTCAATCTGGCCAATATACTCATTTTCCTTGATAGGTGCTCGTTCATGGGTCCGTAAACAAGTCGGTATTACGATGGATGGAGAACAGTCTGGTGAGAATGTTGATCATTTAGAATTCTCAGCAAGCTCAGTCTGAATCGATAGATTCCATCTGGGGCGTCGTGGACATGGTCACGCCTGACACCGACTTCCCGGATGTCAGGAATAAGGCCCTTGTACATTCCAACCATGGCTCAGTTATATTTATTCCTCGAGAACAAGATCGCATTCGCATTTATATACAATTAAAGGACAAAGATCTCATCGATCCAGTGACAGGCAGGGTAGACAAGGAGAAAATGGGTCCAGATCGGATTCTTGAAGTAAGCGGTATCCACTATATTATCAGCAGTCATTAATATTCTCCTTAGACTGCACAAAAATCCCTTGAACCTTACAAACTTATCCGGAAGAGTGAATTTTTGTGGTGGACATTATACAGCAGTATGCATCTTACTACTTGCTATGAATTCGTGTTTGTTGACATTTTCACTAAAGTTGGACAACGAGTAGCCTCAAAGTTTTCCATCAAAAATAGAGTATTCGTCGCTGGTGATGCTTGCCACACACACTTTCCGAAAGCAGGTAAGCGTCTTAAATCTAGCCCCTTCCCCGGTCTGGTTACAATGGAACTTCCAGGACAAGGGATGAATGCAAGTATAACGATAGCCATAATCTAGGTATGTCTTCTTTTCCTGTTGTCATGATCGAGCTAAATCGCTTTCTCAGCTTGGAAAATTGCCCGAGTTCTTCGTAGGTGGGCAGACATGCCCTTCTTTTGTCAACGGCAAGCTCTTGTGCAACTATTTGACTAGTTGCTCACGCCTCGCCGATAGTATGAATCAGAGCGCCGTAAATTCGCATTAGACCTGATCGCGTGGGATAAAATGTGGTCCACCCTTTTCTCTGGCAAGCCCTTGACTGAGGAGAACAGCGATGGGGTTTCGCCTGAAGATTTCACGAAGTGAGATTGTGCTGCCAACAGTCTTGTCCTTTTACTAATCCTGCGAGTTTGCAAGACTTTCCAAACAGACTTCACCAGTGGCATCGGGATACAATATCAACCTTCAGTTGCAGTAGATCACAGAAACCAGGAGTTGGCTAGTGGTCTCGTCCTCGGTAAATGCGTCCCTCCATGCAAATTCATGCGTGCAGCAGACGCATGGCCATTCGAGCTCCAGGACCTTCTTCCTTCGGATTTCCTCTTCAAATTACTTGTTTTTACTGTTGATTGCACCGATCCGCTTCAGCAAGCGAGGGTTGAGTCAATGGTCACGAACATGCAGAAACCCAAGAGCTTTCTGAACCGTTACGCGACGCATGGGAACTCACGATTCGGCATCGTCACGATCAGCAAAGACCGGAAGGAAACATTTAAGATCTTTCGGCTCCTCACGCTTCTTCGCTCTCATTGGTCAAAGTGAGTGCTTGCTCATCTGTGACGTGTGATAATATTGATTATGGTGGTTTTAGGGTGTTTATCGATGACACCGATCCCTCTGGTACCTTCGGGGGAGAAGGTTACTCATATTATGGACTGGGACCTGAGGGTGCTCTGGTTGCCGTTCGTCCTGATGGCTATGTTGGAGCCATCGCGCCACTGGATCACATTGGGGAACTTGATGCGTATTTCGCGTCTTTCATGAAGATTCCCGTCTAGAAACTAGTGGCGAGCACACACGACGGGAGAGAGCTAGTAGAACTCGTTATCGAGATGGGGATTCTAATAACACTTAAATCTCAGTATCATTGTAATGTGCCGGACATGAACAAGTCCGAGCGCGGTCATAGTTAGCTGTAAATAAAGTACGTGATAATTGTGGCTGTACGTTCCGAACTTCCCACTGGAGTCAAGAAAGTCACCTGTGAGCAAGTGCTCGATATAATGTGGTGCTGCAGGTCAAAAGACACAAATTGGATATGTGGCTTTGTCAGGAAGAGCACTATGCACAGCGCTTGGCCCTGCAGCGACGGATAGTACCGCCCATTGACATGTAGAAGATCGAAGATTGAATTTGAAATATTGAAGAGGTAAGCTCGATTGCGGCGTGGCAGTGTCGATTTGCTCGTGATCAACCGCGTAAGGGGCCGCTGACGCCATTTCATGGGATAGGTCTCCTCATACTTACTACTGAATCTATACACCTTCAACTATCAGTTTGCGATGAACGAAGATGTATTCAACTCCAGAAGGAGATATTCGAGGCTACAACCTCTTCCAGAAGCCGTCAGCAATGCAACCGCAGTTGGAGACTTAACCTCAGTAAGGGACTCGTTTTCGAAATTGAAGCATGATGCGGACATGTTGACTGTTGAGACACAACCTTCCAGGTGAGACCCCGTGGCAACACTCACCATTTGCTACAGAAGGTCAAGAAAGGTGTAACTAGAAAACTTTCTGTAAGTCGACGAGGAGTTGAGTTGTACTGGAATCAATCAGGCGCTGAGATTGTACAAAAGCTCTTCAAACTTTCCCGCAGCCACGACTCTCCGGCTGCTCAAGACGTCAAACCTGAAGGTGCATCATTATCTCCTCATATCGAGGTAGGTGCTTAAACTCGCGCTTCAATCTCTGCACTGTCTCTGAGTTATGGTGGTCGCTCAAATTCAGGATGCGCATTCTGGTGTAGAAGGAGATGCTGGTCCCCAACCGATAGTCTCGCAGGTTCAACATACCTCCTCCGGTGTTGACGAAGGTGCTGGTCTCCAGCCGGTAGCCGCGCGAGTTCACAATATCACCTCTGATATGGAAGAAGGTACCGATCTCCAACCAGTAGTGACATGTCAGGATATCACCTATAGAGTGGAGGGAGGTGCTGGTCTCCAACCAGCGATCGCGCAGGTTCAAAGTACCACCTTTTGCGTGGAAGAAGGTGCTGATCCCAAATTGGTGGGCGCGGAACGTCGAGCTGCCTATGAGGCTGCAGATCACACGAATACACTTGGAAGGACGCATTCAGAAATTGAATTGCCCGGTTTGGACCGATTTACAAGCCAGCGCAACCGCGTTTCTACCTTAGCTGCCACATCTTGCTCGGCACAGAATACAACAACTATTTCCTGTGATCCACTTTCCTATCCGCATCGTCTTGACGAGATGGATAAAGATGGTCGCCCGGTATCACGAGCACGTTCATCGAAAGATGATCAAATAATTTGGACGGACCAGCCTCTCATGTCTGAGGATGCCGATGACGATGCATATCTATCTGCAAAATCCGATGATGGAGAAGACTTTGTAAGTTAACTTTCTTGTGGTCCTCATGATGTAGGCTGAAATTTCCACGTTATTTGTCAGATGGATGCAGAAGACTCCCTTCCGCACAATGATGCCAATGACCTTGTCCAGTCAATCAAATCAATGTACCGGGTCCTGGACTTGATCAGTGAACAAGGGAGTGGTGGGCTAGGTGGCTCCATTTTCCTTTCCGAGTCTTCCTTCGCTGATTGCTCCTAGTGGACAAAATTATCATTGCGCAGGATTCACTCCGGGCATTCACTAATACCATTTGTCCTGGTGCATATGTTTCCATGACGAATGTCGACTTTAGCGCGCTGGACGGCTTGTTCGTGAAACCCGTCGGCATCTATGGGAGCAAGGAGGAAATAGTACGACTCTTGTCGTCTCTTGGTGTTGTCGACGACCACGTGTGAGATATTACTTTCTGGCTGCAAATAAAAATCTTTATAAACCTTTCTTGTAGGGCGGCCCAGCTTGTTGCGAACCACAGCGAGTCTAGTGTTTCAAAACCAAGTCTTCGTTCTGGACTTTACATTGTCAGAACAAATTTTGAAACCACCTCCGATGAACAAGTATTCATCGTCTACTGGCCCGAGGATGACACTTGGGATGATTTGGCTCCTTCATCTGTGAAACGCACCCGTGTCACCTTCATGCGGTTTGTCTAATCCTCTCTGATTTTTAGTAAGTATTTTTTGACACAGGATATTAGGTACCTTACGACGATATGTGATCAAGTCATGGCACTCATCTCCCCTGAGCATGCCCGTTCCGTTGTATTGAATGGGCAGGAAGGCGAAGACATCATGGAAATGGACGAAAACCAAGACGAGTACGACAGAATGTTCACATTTGAAGTTAGGAAAACCAACGAACAGGAAGAAGCCATAAAGCCGCGTCCTGGATTCAAGGTTTGCCTCATCCATCGTGACTGGCGCAGTGCTGACAGTTCGCATGTAGGCTACATCCAGTTACATAGCCATGCCCCAGGCTCACCCGGAGATGACAGTGGATATTGAACTGCATAAGCCCTGGTTATTGCACGGCGAGACTACTCAAGGCTTCATGACAAACAGCTATTTACCTGCCAGGCGGATCACTGATGAGTGGACGCGCAAGTCCATTACCCGCCTCCAGCTAAGCAATTGGCTGTGAGTGTCACTCTTCGTAGCTAGTTCCTGTATTTCAAACTGATACCTTCTCAGGTGCAATGACAGTTTGCGGGTGAACGAGAACTTGGATGCCAACGCCGTGCATCTTTTATTAGATGCAGGCCTTCGGGATCGCTTCCCGCAACTGTGCAACCAGTGGCAGCGGGAGTCGGCCGATATTTCATCGAATGTCAGGGCCTCCAACGCATCGACAGAGGCCAGAACCAAGAGGAAATTGGAGGATGATTCGCCCCTTCTCACTCCCATTTTCCATTGGGCATTGGTTGACGTTATTGTTCAGAAATTTCCGTGAGCATCCCTTCATATCACTCTCGTATCTCTAACTCGATCACTTCAGAACTTTTACCTATGATTCCTTCCCTTACCCTACCAAAAACAAGCAGGGCTGCCCTGCACCTCAAGGTATATCTTCTGTACAATCAATTCATTTGATGATGACGGTCTTTCCAGAACCGGTCGAACACGCTACCGCTCCTTCGTGAGTCGCATCTGAAACAGCCTCAACCACATATTTCTGATTCATTCATTTAGTGGCTCTTCCCCTCATTCCATGACGAGCGCGCAGCATAGCTCCAAAGTTCAAGGTATTCATCTGTCTATATAGTGAAGTCGCGTCATGATGACGGATTGTCTAGATCAACTTTCAACTATCATTGAGCTATATCCAGAAATAGGGGAAGAGCTTCGTCACACGGTGCAAAAGTTGTGCCTCGAGAAGATTAACAGTGGCGATTTCAAGAGCTCCAAGGAACGGATTTATATCGCTCAAAGCCTACTTCGTCAGATTCCTGACACCAAGATGAAAGACGAAGATTTTTTGAATGTAATTCTTCACAAGGACATGCGACACGTCAGGGAGTCTGTCAGGATGATAGGGCGAAGTGCTGCCCCGCATCAGCAGCCAAAGGGATTGATAAACACCGCTTGGAGTGGTATTAATTCTCTCATCTCGTCTGGACAAGACTCCCAGTTCGTTCATGAGATATTCAACGACGCAGAGGCTGCTGCATCTGCCATCAGTGACACTCAATTCCTTACTGAGTTGGATGACATCGAGAAACTACCTGTCATGAAAAAAGTTGTCGCGGATACTAGGGCTGCTGCGTTGGTGTACTTCAAATCACTTCTAACGATACAAACCACAACTTTGACTCGTTTGGCGCTGCACATACAAATCAGCAAATGTGTTGCCCGTGTTCGTAGGGAAGCGATCAGCAGTGAAGAACAACAACTGGCCGAATCACGAAAGAGGTTCATCGCTTCCTTCAATGCCCATTCGCAGATGGGCTTTCATTCGTAAGTGATTTTTCTGCATTTCTGCTCCACCACATTCATAAATTGGCAGGCATACCTCTCTTATCGATGTCATCGAGGATGTACGAGGCTTGTTGTCTCTAGCAGCGTCTTCGGTGCAAATTACCGGTTCAAGGGAATATTTCGAGCGGGCAAAACTGAAATTTACGGTTCACCCCATGCAACTGACAGCGCAGGATTTACATTCCTTACAGTTAGATTCTAGTATGATTCCTTCACCAAAGTTCAGGAACTCGTACTCGTTCAAGTTACCCCTAGGCCATTCAGTGGTGTATGTACTCTTGGCGATTCGACTCCTACATATAACTGATGTAGAACTCTACCGTTGATCGCAGGAGAGCGCAACTGCTTCCAGGCGAGAAAATCTTGCTCGCGACGACTGATCGGGTTGGAAACTTGACGGTGTACCTGGAACACCTCACTGCTATCGAGGGCGCCTTGGTTCACGGCGGCCGCGGGAAAAAGCTGAATAGCGATAAGATTGGCGAATTTGTTCTGGCTTTCGATGAGTCGAAGTGTGTGCTCAGCGTTGTTGCCACAGAGAAAGTTCGTTCCACTAGGAATCTGCTGGGACTTGCCTAACGAACTCACCATCAGCTCTTGCTACACATCTTCATTTACGATGATAACCGTGTCGGTTTCCAGGCTAACGGCAGCGCAATCAACTTGACGCAATGGTATCCTGAAGGGACTTCTATCATTCATGCATGTTTCATATGCGGTGGGGAAGAATTGCTGCTCATTGATACATTGGCACAGGCCAGAGTATACTCCTTGACGACCATGCAGTTTAGGTCAGACTTTGCGCCCACAAGAGTGAAAGACATTTAATTCATATATCACAGGCCTGCGACCCTCAATCTCATCCAGATTCCAACGGCAGTTTACTCGACTTCAGATGGTTCTTGCTTAATCACAGCTCACGTCCATGGGTCTAACTTGAAACTAACCGCCTACCACTGGAGCACGTTCGGCTCAACGGATGGCATCCCACTCGAGATCCCTGATCTTCCATTGGACCAGCCACTACTTCTGACGTCGCTGACTAGCCGTAATATCGTGCATTTGGTCACACTTGACATTGACACACGATCATGTCGGTCTATTGCTCTTGACATCACCCGGAAAGCGACAGAGTTCACCTTCAAAGAAAGGGGCACCCGAGGAGGGAATGCAAAATCAGCGAATGTCGCTGCCCACAGCTCCCTCATTGATTGTCACGCTGAAGTGTGGACGCGCTTTCCGGTTCTTACTGCCATTCAGCGCGAAACGATCACGTCATCCAGTAAGAGGTGTCAGCGAACGTTGGTGTTCATTACAGAACAAGACCATCATAGATTCGTACCGCACTTCCATGATCTTATTTCAACCTTTGAAAGGACATCAAAGAAGCCAACTGGAAATCTTCTCAAGAGAATTGATGTCTCTTCAACGACATACTCTGCTTTTCACAATATTCACCTTGGTGGTGCTGAGTGGAACGTGTCGAAATTCCGCGCTGGGGAGTGGCTGGCGGAGTTCCTCTGCCTCATTCCTATCCAGATTGCTGTGACAATGGAAAATCGCTTCATTCCGCTCAAGGACGGGGTGTATTCTACTCAGCTGGAGAAGTCCCTTCTCGGCGCGGATGTCAACCGCATTGTGGATCACCTTTCCTTTGGTTGGTATGAATCTTTGTTCCAGTCATATATGGCCAAAAAGGTATGAACCGGCCTGAACACTCAACGATTTTTCAAAGCCACTGACTTTACTTGGTACCTTCAAGCCTGTCAAAGTTGTGTCATCTATGGGTGAACAATCAGTGGGGAAAAGCTTTTCCTTGAACCATCTCGTGGACACATCTTTTGCTGGATCAGCAATGCGCACAACAGAAGGAGTGTGGATGTCGGTGACTCCAACGAAAGATGCTCTTGTAGTCGCTTTGGACTTTGAAGGCACGTCGAATCAGGCATCCTTGCGCATCAGTGCTCACATCCTCACCCAAAAGGTGTCCATAGTATTGAGCGTTCAACTCAAGAAGATACTTTACTCGTCCTTTTCAATACTGCAATCTCTAACTTGGTTTGACACCACTTTCATGCTGCAAATGGGAGCTTGACCTCGTTTCATAGGTGCTGTTCCGGAATAACTTCGCCTTGAGCCGCAATATTACAGGACTATTCCACTCATTCCAATCGAGTGCGACTGTTCTAGACCCAGCAGCTAACCCGAATCTGTTTCAATCAACATTGGTGATCATTATCAAGGTGATATTCCCCTTCTGACGGTCGCTTTCATATAGCTGAACTTGGCAACTTTAGGACGTCGTGGATTCAGACAAAGTAGATATAACCAAAGAGTATGTTTATGATCATGTCCTGATGAGAGCATACTCAAGTTGGCACTCAGGTTCGCTCTCAAGTTTCAGAAGATTGTCCAGGATGAACAAGAGGCCAACTTTATTTCTCGCCTTCACGCTGGACAGTTAAATATAATTCCATGGTATGCGCAGTGTTTCTGTGTGTATGTTTACACACAACTTTATCATTTTGTAGGCCGGTGATTGAGTCGCAGGAATTTTACAAGCTGTTCCCAGCCCTTAAGCGCCAATTGGACAAACAGAAACTCACTCATAATACAGCAGGAGAGTTCCTTCATGTGATGAAGACCTTGATGGCAAAACTGAAGGTACGCTTCAGTCACTACATTTTGTCAGGGTATTGATCTAAACTTCTGCAGGCAAATGATTGGGGTGCTCTCTCACGTGCGTACTCTTAGATTTAGAAATAATAAAACAGTTCAGTTGACGAATGATGTATCGCAGAATCGATGGCCTCGCATCGAGCACAACTTCTTTCAGTCATGTTGCCCAACGCTCTAGCATTTGGACTGCAAGAGGTTGATCCTTGTCCGGAACCTTTGAAGGTATGAAACACTTCTACTGCCTTTTGTCTGAATTGTGATTAACCTGGCATTTATAAAGAACCTGGATGACGGTGTCCCAATCGGTATGCCTGATACTGCATCAGAATTCTCATTAGCAGGGGGGGGAGCAGTCTTCTTCTCGCGAGGCTGCTCTGCACATCCTGTCTCATACATGGCAAGACTATGATTCTCGCCAACACATGGCAGACATTCTTTGGATTGAGAATTTGACCGCTCACATTAACAATCTGATCAATTTGCGCATCGCTCACGTTCACGAGTGGATATCATTGAATGTCGCTCGCTTTCCAAGCGGGCAAGCAAGCATTGGCGAGCTCATGAGAACCTTCGGCAGTGCAACAATAGACTTGAAGAGCAACTTGCAGTTGTGCAAGCTGAAATGTGCAAGCTGCGAGCTACTCTGTGTTCAGAGCAGATTGCACGATGGACAGCACCATTGCCAGACTTCTCATGCTTGCATACATTCTTGCGATTTCTGTGCATTGTTTGGAGAGACCAAGGCTTGCACGATGTCGTAAGTCAATATCTGTACTGTACTAGTGAATGACTGATAAGCTTTCAGAGCGGGACATCCAGGCAATCACATGAAAGTTGTTTAATGATTATATCCACACACTTCCTCACATTGGGTCGCCCTTTTCAGGTGTATTGTGAATGCGCATCTCTGTGGTCAAGTTTGCAAACTCTTCGGGAGACAGGGATGTCTAGATGAGTGTACGAAGGTGAGATAGATCATCTTCACCACGGTTAGAAAGCCACTGAATTCGTTATTTAGGTGATCGGGCACGCAGAAGATGATCATCTGTGTGCTGCTACTGTCCATGCCTGCGGTCAGGTATGTTTGATCCTTGAGCAGGCTTTTTCACATGCTAGAATACGTCTAGCCCTGTGAGCTGTCAAAGTTTAGGTTGGCTGACGGATCAACTCCACCTTGCCGTGGTATATGTGGCACTCCAATGTAGGTCGCATCAGCGATGAACGCTTAGCTCCGCATTTAACTTTTATGTACCGCAGTGACGTGGACCATGACCAACACCAGTGTGGTGCTCGACTTTGCTCTTTCCACTGCCAACTTTGCAAGAGACTCTGTGCGAGTACGGACCATCTTCACGGCTTGCAAGACGGCGCCATTCATCTCTGCGGGTTTGTCCATGATCAATCCAAACCACGTGTTTTTGTAATCACATGTCGATATAGGGAGGAACATCCGTGTCCCATGCAGTGCATTGCTGATGGCATCTGCGAAATCGAGACTGCGCCACAATCGATCGAGGCGACGTTCACTGGAAAGCACGAAACATTCCAGTACACGAAGGTGACATACTGTTTCTGTTATGGACATCATTTTCTGAGTTGACATACAATTTTGGTTCGCAGTACTCGCAAGGTGTGTGTCTGGTTGGTTACCTCTGACACTGAGACTGACTCGCCTTCAACAGTGGCTAAACGACTGAGATGTGCCAAGTCGATACCACCAGGCCTGGTAGCCCACGAAGGTCGGCACAACCATAGTCTGGACCAAAGAGTGGTGCATTTCTGCAGAGCAAAGTTGGAAATTTTCTTTCGTTTGTGCGGTCATTCCTCATTTTGCTCGTCTTTTCAGGTGTGAGCATTGTGGCTACTATTGTACATTGCCGCTTGGTAGGTACTATTGATGCATCTCAGCAGTGACGTTTCACAAACCATTACACCAGGTCACCCGCAACAAGAGCATGAAACCAGACACGGATCCATGTCTTCATCACGATGGGCAATCGATGGCCCTGATGGTGCGAGTCTCGAGGTTGAAGGCCGTCGCTTCTCTTCAAACGATGAGGGTGCACCGATGATGTGCAACATTGTCTGCCAGACATTGGGCAGACACGTACACATTGACTACTGTCGATCGCAGGATGCTACCTCATGCATATTGAACCCTGAAGCTCTGCATATCTCCAAGAGAGTGTTACCAACCCCGGACCGTCCCAAAGACTTTTTGACACACAATCTCTTCTGGCGACGGAGTGGTAAGTTGGCATGTTGCTTTGATGCTGGCTGATCTCAGGTCCACAGGCTTCAAAGATCCGTACTCCCGGGAGGAACAAGCAAACTTTGCAAAGTGGTGGGTTTTACAGTGCCTTGTCTATAGCACTGACCACATTCCCTATTCAGTGATGCCATGTGCAGCGGTAAAGTTATCTTAGTTACTAATCTTTGTTGGTTACTCACCCTCACACAGGTTCTGAACACACAACTGCAGAGGGAAATGTCGCTCAGCCCTCTTTTTGTACTTTGCCTCTCTTTCACATCCCAATGGATCCAAACACCCCCCTAGCGAGTCTTGGGTACGTCTCCAATGATGGACATCATTTCTCTTGTAGGAATCCTGTGGTGATGCAGCAAGCGTTTCACGTGTAAGTCGTTTTCCTTTTGTTCCATAGCAATGTCGTTAATTCATGCACTCCAGAATCTTTGTGGCAGATAGGTATTACATGCCACATATTGAATATTGCAGCACATGCTGATTATTATGATAGATCTAGCTCCATGAGTTTGACGGATCGACAACCTCTCAGGAACACCCCCGCCTCAGACAAAATTATCCAAAGCTCTAACAATAGGTTTGGCGCTGTTCTGTCGTCCTTGTATAGCTTTTGGTCTGCCCGAGCTGCAGTAGTTGCTGGTTCACAAGCAGTCAGACGAGACTCCTACAGTGTTATCCTGTTTGATCAGTCTGTTGTGGACGCCGTGGTGAACGATTTCTCCAGCTCGCCTGACAACCTGCTAGACGCTGTGTTACGTCATCGAACTTCGGCAGGCACAAACTTCACTGCTGCCATTCAACGTGCCCAATCAGTTATGGAGCAACACTGGAGCACAGAGAGGTAAGTCTCCATTATTGATCAATTTGTGAAATATTTACATGGGCGTATAGAACGCCTGTAATTATATTCCTGTCCGATGGCGAGAGCCCTATCGAGGACCAAACCGTTCAAGATTTGTGCCGCGCTGCAGTCCATCTTGGGTTTGTGGTTGTTGTTACGTTCTTGATTCACTGATTCCAGACTTCAAATGTAGAAAGGCATTATCCTTCCATTCCGTATCTTTTGGCCGAGATGAGTATTCTTCGTCATTGAGAAGAATGTTCCAGATCGCTCTAGAAGCTCAGAACAACGCCCCGCGAGACCCCTTGGCTTCCGCGGCAGCTACTGTTGCGTCCACATACTCAGAAGCTTTAGATACGGTGAGCAATTTCATCCAATGCCGGGTGTAAAGCCTGCTTGATATGTTTTTGTACAATTAGGTTCAACTCGCTGAAACATTCCTTGGAATTGCTGATTCACTCACAAAGCCAAGAGGGTTTCTCATTAGCGACAAGGACACGTAAAATGTGGGAAGGAATACAAAAATGATGTTTAAACGTTGTGTTTCTGCGTCGGCGACTCATCTCGGGAACAGAATGAAGAATAGTGCGTTGTACCATAGAGTGCACAAGTGAATAGCTTTGGTTTGAGGATATGGAAATAACTGGAAGAATTTCAATTTCAAATCCTAGGAATTAAAGGTACTTTGAAGCAGTATTTAAGTCTAAGCGGAAATTTTCATGAAAGACGCGAAATATGCATCAAGGTCCCCAACGTGATCCAGTGGCGCGATGGCTCCAACATAGCCATCAGGACGAACGGCAACCAGAGCGCCCTCAGGTCCCACTCCATAATACGAGTAACCTTCTCCCCCGAAGGTATCAGTGGGATCCGTGTCATCAATAAACACCCTAAGAGCACCTCGATCAATATTATCGTACTTCACACAGATGAGCAAGTACTCACTTTGACCAATGAGAGCGAAGAAGCGTAGGGAGCCGAAAGATATTAAATGTTTCCTTCCGGTCTTTGCTGATCGTGATGATGTCGAATCGTGAGTTCCCATGCGTCGCGTAACGGTTCAGAAAGCTCTCAGGTTTCTGCATGTCCGTGACCATCGACTCAACCCTCGCTTGCTGAAGCGGATCGCTGAAATCACCAGTAAAAACAAGTAATTTGAAGAGGAAATCCGAAGGAAGAAGGTCCTGGAGCTCGAATGGCCATGCGTCTGCTGCACGCATGAATTTGCATGGAGGGACGCATTTACCGAGGACGAGACCACTAGCCAACTCCTGGTTTCTGTGATCTACTGCAACTGAAGGTTGATATTGTATCCCGATGCCACTGGTGAAGTCTGTTTGGAAAGTCCTGCAAACTCGCGGGATTAGTAAACGGACAAGACTGTTGGTAGCATAATTTCACTTCAAGAAATCTTCGGGCGAAACCCCATCATTGTTGTGCTTAGTTAAGGGCTTGCCACAGAAAAGGGTGGACCACATTTTATCAAATGCGATCAGGTCTAAAGCGAAGTTACGGCGCTCTGATTCATACTATCGGCGGGGTGTTAGTGAGTAGTTAGATAGTTGCACAGGAGCTTGCCGTTGACAACAGGGGCATGTCTGCCCACCCACGAACAACTTGGGCAATTTTCCACGCTGAGAAAACGATTTAGCTTGATCGTGACAACAGGAAACAAAGACATACCTAGATTATGGCTATCGTTGATACTCGCATTCATCCCCTGTCCTGGAAATTCCATTGTAACCAGACCAGAGGAAGGGGCTAGATTTAAGACGCTTACCTGCTTTCGGAGAGTGTGTGTGGCAAGCATCGCCAGTGATAAATACTCGATCTTTGATGGAAAACTTCGAGGCTACTCGTTGTCCAACTTGAATAGAAATGTCAAGCAAACGCGAGTTTGTAGCAAGTAGTAAGATGCATACCGGTATATATTGTCCACCACAAAAATTCACCCTTCCGGATAAGCTTGTAAGGCACAAGCGATTTTTGGGCAGTCTAAGGGCAATATTAATGACTGTTGATCATATAGTGGATTTCACTTACTTCAAGAATCTGCTCTGGACCCATTTTCTCCTTGTCTACCCTACCTGTCACTGGATTGATGAGATCTTTGTCCTCCAGTTGTACGTATATGCGCATGCGATCTTGTTCTCGAGGAATGAGAAGAACTGAGCCATGATTAGAATGTACCAGGGCCTTATTCCTGAGATCCGGGAAGTCGGTATCAGGCGTGATCATGTCCACGACACCCCAGATGGCATCTATCGATCGAGACTGAGCTTGCTGAGAATCCTAAGTGATCGACATTCTCACCAGACTGTTCTCCATCCATCGTAATATTGACTTGTTTACGGACCCATGAATGAGCACCTATCAAGAAAAATGATTATATTGGTTAGATTGACATCTTCGGAACGTACCATCACAACCGACAACAAATTTAGCACGGACAATTTCTTCTCGTGGTTCATCCTCGGATTCGTCCAGTCTTTGGAGCACAACGCGAACTGGATATGATGTGGGATCCTTCAACTCGTTTTCATCCTGGGAGATCTCTATCGAAGTTGGTATCGTCGATTGTTCAACCTTAACGCCGAGCGGTGTCATGGAATCTATGAAAATATCTTGAATGGCTCCTTGATGGAGCGCAACCTTGATTTCATTCAGCTGATATACTTTCTGTCCAATTTATCAACACACCTCGAATGGGTATCTTGCAGACGGAGCTGTCACGTTTGTTGTTCTGTTGGTAAGCTAATGGTAGAAATTCAGTAGATATCCTTTATCAACAGAGGAATTTACGGACCTCAATATCGCCGGTCGAAGAAGGGTTGTAGAAGGCCTGATATGCAGTGAGTTATGTATCCTACAAGCCCGTCTTGAAAGGCGTACCGCTAGATGGACTTGGCAAGACTCCCTTAGAAGGCGCTCTGCAAGTCCATAACTCTATGTACAGCTTGTTAATACCGAATATTAGTCAATCAGCAAGGAAGCATTTTCACCTGCAAAACTTCGATAGTGCGAGGTGAAAGTCCATCACCCTCACCAGTAGTTAGCTTGACAGCCCTAACGGAAAGTCAAGTCAAAAGCAGGAATTGAAGGGATCGACCCACTGACTTTTGATCGACGATCCGAACATTCACTCTCGCATTTGCCAGAGCAGTCGCGCACATGAGCCCACCAGGGCCAGCGCCAATAATGAGAACGTCGACTTCAGAGTGGCGTACGAACGGAACAGGCATTGCGAAATATAATTTAACAATGCGGGGAAATGTGAAGGGGTGTCTTGATACAGGGGGTGCAGGTCCACAATCCTCAAGAGAGCATTCTTAAGGACGGCACAGTTGTGCCTGACTCGACATTTGGCGACGAAAAAGTTGCCCAAAAGGTAATTGAAGGGTCAGCCCAAACTGACGCATGAGGCATAGCTGAATCCCGATAGATCGCAGTTTGATAAGTAGCCGTGATGTCAGAGTGATTGAAAGGTCAGCCGAAACTAACGCACGATGCCTAGCTGAATCCTGATAGTGCATAGTACACACCGGTGAGTAAAAGTGCTTAGAGAATACCTCGCCAAGGCATGATAACAGAGCTGTCATGGTTGTAGGGCTTTACCGGTCGGTTCTGATCACCTATCGTCAAGATCTATTATAATTAGCGTGTTGAAACCAGTCATGGGAAGTAGAGGTAGACCTTTAAGAAACAACCTCATCGTGGGGCATGTCGGCTATTAACCCCACTCAATTGGCAGATTATTTTACGAGCAATATATGTTTCGATAGCAAGCAAAATAAATTGATGTGAACTTGATTGCCTCGGTTTATTTTCGCAATTCATTCGAAATGGACGTCGCGAAGCTTATATAGTGCCGAACAGCCGACAGTCCTCCTCGAAGACGTTTGCCTCAGTACGAACCAGTGCACAGTTGTCCTGCTAGTATGGACGGTCATTCCCCGCTGAAAATACGTACAACTGCAACAACATTGGCGCATTTGTTTGCTAAGCTGCAATTTGGAAGGCCATGCTTGAAATAGCTCACCGAAACCAGGCCTTAAATTGGTGTTCACTGCTGCCAGAAACAGATTTTGGATGGGTGTGCCAGTATGCTCCCCGCAGACTGTACTTCCTGTTGCGGGCGCGCTTCTCAGCTCGCAATGCAAGTGCGGCAACTGCGAGGCTAGTAAATTCGTCATCGGCAGATGCAAGCTGACTCATAGCTTCAAGCTTCAAGCTGAAAGGCCAAGCTACCGTGACAGAGGCGGGCCATACTGGACTCAGTCACTGAGCGTGTAAAGATGAAGGGCAGAGGTACGGACTCGGCATATTTTCTGTTTCAAACTCCGACCTAGAACTCAGTTTATTTCCCGGACGCTTTGAAGAAATAAACTGGACGAAATCATGATAAACTACAAATTGAGTGGGCTTTGCAGTAATTCTAAAATTGCGGTTCGCGAAAGATCTGCACGGCATTAGGCCTTGGTCCAACAAGTTGTATCTGATACCTTATGATTAGTTGCAGAGAGCAACGTACCTACTAAGTACTAACTGTCACTTGGTGTACAAGAGGTTGGCCGTGCGAGGACTCGGAACTTACTAACTCGCCGATCGGCTGTGCGTGGCCTTCACATGGTAGTATTATTGTACCACAGACAATGCATTTAGACCACTCATTCAAGTTTTCACATTCGGCTGCGAGTCCGAACTTGTCGCGAAAGTTGAACTTCTTCTCAGGTTAATTATCATGAGGTGTACACCGACGGTACGTGTGATCCCTGCCAGCAGGTGGCAGTCCTGCGATTGCGTGTGATAGACATAAATTAATTTCTTCTCAGCACCATGTGCCATGGACCTTAGTGTTGTGGGCAGAAGTCTGCCATTAACTGCCAGCCGGTTTGGCAGAACCGGTTCTGCCTGGCAGGCAGAATTCGGCAGAATGTCAAACTACAGGGGATCACAGCGAAAGGGTATTCTAATAAGCCTCTTCACCAGTCTTCACCTTATGTGCATATGGCCATAGTAACCTGAAATTCTCGATCAACTCAGAGTAACTGTACTTCCTCACCTGTAGAGCAGAAAATTTTCCAGTAATACAGCCTGTACTACGTAGACAATCGTTTGCAATCGTACAATGTCTACCGCTGCACTCGGCGCTGGACGCCCTGTCCCATCTTTCATAACCGACAATTTCAACCGTGGCGAGAAGGTCGACAACGAATCTGGACGCTACTACTGGTCCTGCAAACACTGTCCAGATGCTGTCCTGTCACCAGAAGGCCCTCGCTAAGGGCAGGCCGATTCGTCGACGTCATGCGCACATGCACACCAGCGCCCAGCCAGGCATCAACGTTGATGTAGCTGCTGATCTAGAAGCCAATTTTGCGTGGGCACCACCACTCGCGTCTCAGACTCAGAACATCAATGACGATCTTGCAGGTCCTGAATCCATATCACTTGACGAGATCGATGCAGCATTTGCACTATTGGCCCGGGAACACGAGAAAGAAGTCATGGAATGAGTGCTGGATGATGGAAACGAAGTGTTGGTAGGCTTCGAGTCCGAGCGCGCCTGCGGCCCCTTTGCGGAATTTCAATTCTTGCTTCTCATCCTCAAGGACGCCGTGCGACGTTTGTAAGTTGCATTTTCTGCATCTGATATCTTGAGCAACGCATGTATCTTCACAAATTTAAATACAGAAGACGTGACTTACGAGCTCATCGTTGTGTTAAAATATAGCATATTGGTTTTCATCATATGATATGACCGCTTTTTTCTTTATCCCCGGGCCTAGGTCTTGTAGGATCGGTTAACTTCTCGTACTGGTTCCAACTCGAGCACAGTGATGCCTGGACAACTCTGATGCGTTTCCCTCATGTGCATTCGTGCTCTCGCGTGAGTTGGGAAAATTCATGCATACTCATACTCACTCAGAATCGCATACATACCTGGTGACTTGGCAACCCCCCAGCCATCTTGGACCCTCAGTGCGATAAAGATGTTGCCCTCGTAACGGCAACCACACAATGAATATGTCATCTTCTCGCACTCCGTAGTAAGGTCCCAAACCCTAATCGTTGATTTACCATCATGCTCGCAAAGCGGCCTATTCCTATACGAGCATAACACTGAGTAATGCAACCGTCAATGACTGACTTGCCAAGAAGGTCGATCGAAACTATCCAGTTATCCCCAACTCCTGGTACCTTCATTTGCCGAAGATAAATAAAAGTTAGTGAAAGCCACCCAGTCGATGGATATCCTTCCTTATATGACGCGCCGGAGGAGGAGTACGGTATCTGTGAAGACGTACGCATTCGAAGCTAGAGTATCTTCATCTTCGAGCCCGCTCAAGGGTCCAGCAGCGCTTGGAGACAAGGGGATGCAGATTAGATTCTATGCTCTTTGAAACGTCGCGGCTGCGCGCAAGCGTAACTTTCCTTGGCGCAGTTTTGACATAGATCCGAGGGACACGCGGGGTACTGAGTCGACAGGTATACGTACGAGATCAGGTCGTGATGCGTGATGGCACGCTTTGTGTGATTTGGGGTGTGGCGGCAATAGAGGCGTTAATGCAATGGCCTGGCTGTGTTAATAGCTGTAAGTCTGTAACTGATCTTGCATTTGAAATTTGACGCCTAGTATCCTACTCGTTATTGTTACCGTTCCGGAGGTTGCCGCTGCTGTGGTGTATGTCATGAATGTGTAGTATAATTGATCAATATTACAGTGTAGACTCCCTCGCCGTATCAACCTGCTGTTGCGACATGATGCGCACCGACGGAAACATCGCGCGAACTTTGTGCAGAAGGAGACTAGTCCAGGGGAGGTGCACCCGGCCGGGCTGCAACCGACATTGTCTAGCCTCGGGTAGACCAAAAATAAGTAAGGTGAACTCTTTCGTAATTAAAAACCAGCCTATCTGTGAAAGCCATCAAGACACAGCGAGCTACGTTTTGCCACGATCCGAATCACCAAGTTCTACCCGATGAGTCGGATCAGTGATCTCGTACTATGATGACTCAATTCGTTTATATATAACGTATATACGAAACTGGTGAAGGTGCACACACCGCTGCACATCTCCCAGTTTTCATCATGGCTTCAAGTGGTATCCCGTTGGATACAGGCGCTTTAATATCAGCAGTGCTGGAAGGCATTTTATACGGTGAGTATCGCAAATCATTTGGTTTATTCGTCCCATGTCTGTCAACTCACTTCTCCAGGCTTTTCAGTGCTCATGTTTATGGGCACCATCTGGTCTTTGACCTCCAAACGGCAGGTGCAAGACATCAATCGCTGCCCAATTGTCGTAGTGGCCACCCTGCTGTTGTTACTGAGTACCGCGGTGAGTCCTTGCTTCTTACGTCTGTGGTATGGCATCTACTGACATTCACCAAGCACATGGTCGCGACCATCATTCGTTTGGAAGATGGATTTGTGAAGTATCGCGACACGTACCCAGGCGGGCCAGTAGCATTTTTCGCAGACGTTTCGCAAGGACTGTATGTGATCAAGCATGCACTATACGTCTTACAAACGCTACTTGCTGATGGGGTGGTGGTAGGTTCATATTTTCATCTGCCACTCTAGGGTCCTCTGAGCTCATAGAAGTGCCTTGCATGGTCAAAGGTTTATCGCTGCTATGTTGTCTGGCAATCTGTCCGGGTTATCATCCTACCAAGCATGTTGTGGTGTGGCGTCGCAGGTAAGGCCGCACTGATACTCAACTTGAGGAAGTTGTGTGATCTAATGTTGCCTCGCAGTGACTGGTGTTTATGGGGTCTGGAATGGTTCGCAATACGACAGCGTCTTCGTCCCAGAGCTTATGACGTGGATCCTGGGTTTTTTTATCTCGACGATTGCAGCTAATGCATTGAGTTCAGGTAAGCTCGTTTCCGCTCGCGCGATGCAGAGGTTCTGAATGTGTCCAGGATTAATGGCATATCGAATATGGGCGATTGAACACAGCATTACTACAGTTCGCGCTAGTACGCAGGGCACTATGATGCCAATAGCGCGCGTGCTCATAGATGCCGCCGTGTTGTACTCTGTGGCGCTTCTCATCACATTAATCTGTTTCATTTGCTCGAACAACGGAGAGTATGTTATGTTGGATCTGGTAATCCCTCTTTTAACGCTTATTATCGAAACATACTGAGCTACGATCAACTAGGTCATGCCAATCATATCGATTGCCTTCTACATGGTGCTTATTCGCATTGCCATGAATAGAAATTACAGTTATCGTTATCTTTCGGCTGTGGGGACGACCGCCGAGATGGAACAAGGCAATTTGCAGAAATATCCTACGATACCTCTGCAGGTTCATATATCCCGATTTATGTGCAGTGACGGTACTTCAGCGTACGGAATAGGTAGTGACCATCAGAGGAGGTCATCTCCAAGGGCGTTGACAGAGTGGAGGTGATATCAGGGCCGAATATGTGATCCTCCCAAATGGAACATCTCAACGTCATCCCACTTCATAACGGTGATATCACAAGTTGAAACTTCTCCAAATCCTAATGATGAAGACTCGAGGGCGGAAAAAGGACTGACGCTTTCAATACCATCTCGCGCTTCAAACTTGCCATGAAGAATAGGAAGAGCATGGGGTTCTTCGATATCCTTCTCTCATGGCTCTTGTCTATTTGATAAGAGTGACTTGGGTCGGACTGGGGATGCGGGACTGGGGATGCGGGAGTACTGGGGGCTATGAATATTGGTTGTTTCGGAGGAAGAGAGGAGATAATATTGGATCATGTGTCCGATTGTATCCTCTAGACACCCTCAATGCAAGCTATAGGGGACGTGACTCAGATAGCTATCCTAAATTTTCGAGAATGCGTTCATGTAGTAGATAATAGATAAGAAAAACTAGATGGGAAAAAGAGAACCACGGGATGTGAGAAGGCGCGCTGAGCTTCAAGCTTCATGGTTGGCATTTAATTTATGTCATCGCGCTTAGTTACCGAAAAATCAGCCACCGACGCTCATGTTGATAATTCACCAGCACCTCCAAGCTCGGCCCTTTCGAAATGGACCGCTGATGCAGTTGCACTAGATATTTCATCAAGGTTTGCGCTTACTTCTCAGGGTAATGGCAGAATTCTGAGTGCTCTTCGTGGCGCGCGCTTATTTAGACGTCGTTTATATCAAGCCACCATCAAACTCATGATTCACCGTCCGACGTGAACGGCTGCAGCTGATCGTATGATAAGGTTGCTTTGTATTGTCATTCTTCGCGCCCCAGAACAAGTACTACTGGTTCACGAGAACTGCTTCATAATGGATTCAAAGTTGGACACCTCAGTTCCTCGACGCCGTCAAGTCACGACTGCTAAGTCAATTATAGGCAAATACCACTTGATGGAACGTGTTGCCGCATGCAGGTCGAAGCGCAGAAATTGGATGGCTGTCATTTAAGTCAGGGGAGCAATGAAAGATTCCGCCGATGAGTCCGCGAAGATCGAACTTGAAGGGCTCGCAGAATTCCGTCTTGACGCCCGTCCCAATGCCTAGTTAAATCATTCTCCTCAAGCAAGTACACGCTTCTCACACCCTTTCGTACTTCGTTCAGACTGATATACCACTTCCCCTTCTCGATGAGCGAAGAATTCAATTCTCATATGAAACGTTCGAGTTCATATCCTCCTTCAAAAGCTTTCAGCAGTGCGAACGCAGCTAGTGAAGCCTTGGCAGTACGTGGCTTGTTTCTGAAATTTATCGCATTTGATGTATTGACTATTGGCGCACTCTATTCTAGGTAAGACCCCGTGGTAGAGCTCGTTCGTTGCTACTAAAGGTTAAGAATGGTGTAATTGACCAATTCTCTGTGAGTCGTCGATAAGGATGCTGAGTCGTACTGGAATCAGGCGCTGAAATTGTACACAAGCGCTTCAAGCGTTCCCGCAGCCGCGACCCTGGCCAAAGCGTCAACAATGGAGGCGCTTTCAAATCGACCCCGAATATCGAGGTAGTTGGTCAAACTTGCGTTTCAGTTTCAGTTTATGCGCTGTTTCTGATTTCTGATGTCGCAGGTTCAAAAGAATACACCTTTTGCTGAGAAAGAAAATGTTGTTCCTAAATCGATGGCCGTGCAGGATCAAAACACTCTTCCTGATGTGAAAGAAGGAGCTGTTCCTATTGTGGCATCGCAAGTTCAAAATACTCCTGGTGTGAAAGAAAGTGATGTTCCCCCCTTCGGCGTCTCGTGTGGTAGATGGCGCTGAACTCCAATCGGCGGATGTGGCACTTCAAGCTGCTCGTGAAGCTACACGTAACATCAAGGCACTTGGGGGACGTGCGGAAAACGTGATCTCCAGAGCCAGAGATGGACCAGCGGACCTCGATACTGCAGACAATTTGCAGAATACGTATCTCAAACCCCTCAGGATATTCGACTTTATCATCGAAGAGATCACGGATGTACGAGCCCTTCTTCTGCATCGGGACCGGGCTGATCCCATTCCATAGGTGCACCCATATGCAAAGATGGCGTTGGGCGCGTTGTCCTGCGCATCAAAAGTACGTTTGATTTTGCTTTCATTCCTATCCCTTGGTCAACTATTATCGGTGCAGATCATTCTGGCTCAAGTGGATCGTGATAAAGCAGTACTTCGCCTTGTCGACAAAGTGGCTGAAGTTTACGATTTCATGCTTCAGGACAAAACACTTAGCCAGATTTCGTCGATGCGTAACATCGTTGGGCAGATCTCTCAACAGACCCTTGATTGTGCCCATTTTATTAGAGACTACTCGAGGACCAAGAACTTCTGTAAGTCTTGAACAAGGTATTGCACTTTGCATATGCTGAATTCTCTACTATTATCATAGGGACGAGAGTTGGAAAAAACATTTTCTCGGAAACAGACAGCACAATCCAAAAGTACATTGACAATTTGGACACGCTCATGCAAAACTTCCGGGATCAAACTTATCGGAACGTGGCCATCTTCGTTCACCGTACTGGTAAGGATTCGGACATACCTTTGATTCGACAAAAACTCATACCTCGTCAGGTGATGAATTGAACCTCATTGGGATGACTTATGCAATTGGCGCAGGGTTAGATACCGGGAAACAATGCCTACCAGGGACGCGCAAGGAGATTATCTCCCAAATCACGGAATGGATCTATAAAAGTGGAGATTCTGCTGGACGCGTGCTGTGGCTATCTGGCACTGCTGGGACGGGTAAAACAGCCATTGCTCACACAATTGCTAGCTCATTCATCGGTGTGGGGGGGCTTGGGTCTTGTGACTGTTTCGACCGCTACCGAAGTGCCGACCTCCGCCATCAAAAGGTTTTCTCCACCATCGCGCGCGACCTGGCTGACCGTCATCCGCAGATGAGACGAGTCTTGGCGAGTGCAGTTCAGAACGACATCGCGCTCAAGAATACGGCAGATATCGTTCAGCAATGGGACAAGCTTTTCACGAAACCACTGGGGAAGCTCCCTGAATCAACTGTAGGCCCTGTTGTGATCATTATCGACGCGCTGGACGAAAGCGGCAAAGCAGACACACGGAGCGACCTTCTTCGCATTCTTTCTGGGAAGCTTCAAAACCCGGATGTTTTAGAAATCACGAAGCTCCCAAACAACTTCCGCTTTATCGTTACCTCACGCCCACTGCGCGATATTGATGCTCAATTTGCCGATGCACAGCATATCCAACGAATGTCCATGGACGAAATTCCACCAAAAACTGCGGAGCACAACATCCACACTTACGTGTCGAAGAAGCTGAAAGGGCTGTCGAATTTTGGGGAAAGAGAGTTTGAAATCATCGCTGAGAAAGCTGATGGACTTTTCGAATGGGCGCGTCTTGCTTGCGAAGCCATCCAAGAACCTCCTGCTGGCGTATCTCCAGACGAGTCCTTTGATGCTGTGGCATCCCGTGATCCTGCTGAGCGAGAAAGTCTGCTGTACGATATGTACCGCTTCTTTTTGGAAGGGATCATGCAAAAGGATGGACATAGTACGGCGATTCAGCCCAGACAGCTAACAAGGTTTCGTTCCGTGATGGGACAAATCCTTGGCGCAGCAGATCCCCTCCCTATAGAGTCTCTGAATGCTATGCGGTGCCAATTTCCAGACGAAAAGGAGCATTACAAAGTGGAGTTTATAGTGGAGCATATGGGATCCCTCCTCAGCGGCACCACCAATTCATTAACCCCCGTCCGACCCCTTCACGCAACCTTTCGCGATTTTCTCACGGACAAATCTTGCAGTGGGATTTTTTTCGTCGACATATCCAAGGTGCAATACGACCTTGCTTTTGCATCACTTCGAGTGATGAAACTTGGACTTTCTTTCAATATCTGTGATTTAAAGACATCGTACCTCCCCAATTACAACGACACCGGGCTACAGGGACGAGTCAAAAAAAGCATTCCCCCGCATTTGTCCTATTCCTGTCGATTTTGGGCTACGCACGTACAAAAAACAGTCTTCGACACGGCTCTCGCAAAGAAAGTGAGAAATTTCCTGCGTCATGAGCAACTGCTCTTTTGGCTCGAAGCACTCAGCCTTATCAACGCACTCAACCGCGCAGGTCCTGCCCTGTCACTCATTGTCCCGTGGCTGAAGGTAAGCACAGTTACTACTAGATGGCGTTAAATGAAACACTGACGCGCGAGCGCAGGGCCATTCCGGATACGAGGATGTTTCGTCGACTGCAATGGATGTGCAGAAATTCATCCAAATCTTTGGCAACATCATTTTGCACAGCACGCCACATCTATATGTATCAGCGCTGCCGTTCTTGCCCGTTAATTCCGTGATATCTGAAATATTCACTGCAAAGTTTCCGAAGACTCTCCGTCTGGCAGCTGGACGTGATGTGAACTGGACAGCTGTTCAGAGTGTGCTCCGTGGACATACGCGAGGAGTTCTGTCAGTCTCGTTCTCGCCGGACGGGACTCGCATTGTGACCGGTTCTGAGGATATGACTGTCCGGTTGTGGGATGCAGCGACAGGGCAGCCAGTTGGGCAGCCCTGGCAGGGACACACTGGTTCAGTTAACTCGGTCGCATTCTCGTCAGATGGAACTCGCGTCGTGACTGGTTCTTCGGACAAGACTGTCCGGCTATGGAATGCAGCGAAGGGACAGCCCATCGGTGAGCCCTGGCAGGGGCACACTGGTTCAGTTAATTCAGTCTCGTTCTCGCCGAAAGACACCCACATCGCAACTGGTTCTTCGGATCACACTATCCGGTTGTGGGATGCAGCTACGGGAAAGCCAGATGGTGAACCCTGGCGGGGGCATAATGGTTCAGTGAACTCAGTCTCATTCTCACCGGATGGGACTCGTATCATGACTGGTTCTTCAGACAACACTATCCGGTTGTGGGATACAGTGACGGGGCAGCCAGTCGGTAAAACCCATGGAGGATCACACTGATTCAGTTAACTCAGTCTCATTCTTCGCCGGATGGGACTTGCATCGCAACTGGCTCTCGAGATTTCACTGCCCGGCGGTGGGATGCGACGGGGAAGATAGTCGGTCAGCCATTTTTGGGGCATACTCGTTCGGTCAACTCAATCTCGTTCTCACCGGATAGCAGTCGCATTGTGACTGGTTCCTCGGACAACAGCGTTAGGCTGTGGGACGCAAAGACGGGACAGCCAGTTGCTGAACCCTTGCGGGAACACACTAGTCCAGTCCAATCGGTGTCATTCTCACCGGATGGCACTCGCATCGTGACTGGCTCCTCGGATGGGACTGTTTGGCTGTGGGATGTAGCGACGGTACAGCCGGTCTGCCAGTCCTTGTGGGAGCACACTCGTTTTGTTAACTCGGTCTCTTTCTCTCCTAATGGGGCTTACATCGCCACTGGTTCTTTGGACACCGGAATCGTCCGACTGTGGGATGCAATGACAGGGCAGCTAGTCGGTCTGCCCCTGGAGGGACACACTTCCTCGGTTAGGTCACTCTCATTCTCGCCAGATGGAACCCACATCGTAACCGGTTCTTGGGATAACACCGTTCGGCTGTGGGATGTAGAGACGAGGCGGCAAGTTGGTGACGCCTGGTGTGGGCATGATGGTCCGGTCAACTCGGTCTCCTTCTCGCCAGATGGGATTCGTGTTGTGACAGGTTCTTCAGATAAGACTGTCCGGATGTGGGAAGTAGAGACGGGGAAGCAAGTTGGTGAACCCTGGGAGCACCGTGGTTCAGTTAACGCAGTATCATTCTCGCCGGATGGCACTCACGTCGTGACTGGTTCTTCGGACACGACTGTGCGGTTATGGGATGCAGCTGGGCAGGCAGTTGGTAAACCCTGGTGGGGACATCGTGGTTCAGTTAGTTCAGTATCATTCTCTCCCGATGGCACTCGCGTTGTATCCGGTTCTTTGGACAAGACTGCCCGGTTGTGGGATGTAGCAACTGGGAAACAAATCGGAAAGCACTTGCAGGAGGACACTGATTCCATCAACTCAGTCTCTTTCTCGCCAGATGGAACTCATGTCGTGATTGGTTCTTCGGATCACTCTGTCCGGCTGTTGGATGCAGCAAAGGAACAGCTGATTCAAGTTGGCGAGCCCTTGCGGGGGCACACTGGTGTGGTGAACTCCGTCTCACTCTCGGCAGATGGCACTCGCATCGTGTCTTGCTCGGCAGATGGCACAATCCGGCTCTGGTATGCAGGAGATATCAATATGCCAGAGCGCGCCGTGAATTTCTCCCCCGATTCTACCCATGCACTCTGCAACACTGCCGAGTTAATCGCAAACACCTCCCATGATGAGCCCAGGTCGACCTCCTTTTTGCTGAGAGATGACGGATGGTTGGTTGGACCAAACAATCGGCTCTTATTTTGGGTACCGCCCGCTTCCCGACAGGCATTTTATAGTCCCTGGAATGCCTTGGTCATACCTAGGGGATTTGTTGAGCTTGATTTGAGCCGCATGGCACATGTATCACGCTGGCAGGATTGCAGAGGTCCGACTCGGAGAAGTACGAAGGAACGACTACCTTCCTTCGATTCGTCTGGCTAAGGGAGATTAGGTCTGACATGAGTGAGTTTTTACCTTTTCGTCTGTCGCAGTCTCTAAATCAATATTTCTAGCTGCACATCTTATTCCAATGATTGATATGTGAAGATGCCGTATACAATGTGATATTGAGTGTGCAGTAACAGGCGCTTGTGGACTGAGTGAACGACTTCCGGCCAGGTGATACTCGCCATTTCCCTGTTAGTTTTTAGGGCATGTACCGAATTACTGATGGACAACAAATGAAGTTATAAGGGATGTGGTTGCGTGTGGGATGGAGAGAGTCTTACATGGGGCGGGGTTTGTAAACTCCGCCTAGAGTGCCGTTGGCCGCCGTCGTGTCCCAGACTTTGGCCCAGACGTTATCCCAGACCGGCCAAATCTTTGACATTCTAGATGAATAGGGCGATTGCCCATAGGATGGGCGAAGGGATATTAAAAGGAAAAATCCCGTGGGAACGAGATCATTCAAATTTATGTTTAGCTTGTTCTCGATACACTAGGCTAGCGAATTCCTGGCCCTGAGACCCATTGGAACAAAAATACTTCATCATGGTTGAATCGAGATAATTTCAATGGTAGTACGGCATGTCAGCGATTTGCCAAGACCCTCATTCTATTCTCTAAATCACTCCGGAACCACAACGAAACTACACATCTCCACCAGTCAACGCATCTCCACCAGTCTGGAATGAATGATCGTCATAGCTATTCCCTCGTCGGACCTGGCCACAAGCTCAGCGTGATATTCGCGAATGCTGAGGATCAGGCGTGGTCCCAGCACAAACATCTGCAACACCTGGGCAACTTGGAGCACATCGGAATAAAAGGCAGCTCCTACAGACGGTGAAAACTGTAGAAATGATGATGAGCGGACAGACACATATTCGCAGGTTGGCGCACCGTGATATTTGGAGACAGTGAGCCTAGGGTGAAGCAAGTTACAAACAGCAAAGCTAACACATGCGAAACTTCAGCGAAACAAGATAACAACATCCAAACCACCAAACTCACGCTACAAAGTAAAATGCGTGACTTTTAATCAACGCCATAAAACAGTCCCCAATGGTCGATCCTGTCGAAGATTGTCGCAGTTCACGGAAGTGTTTTATGACAATCCGGACTGCCAGAACGGAGGCGAGGACTTCCCATATAGCGGTGGATATCACACTCTCATAACCCAGATTCATTTGGTATGTGCCAATTTTTTCGAAAAGACAGATAGGGGAGCCAAAAAGGACGAATTCCTCTGGTATTTGTCCATGAGTCCTATGTGCTTGAGGGTTTCATCAATAATTAAAACTTACCCACTAAAATACCGGTGTTTGACATTACTGTGGTAATGACGGAGGTGATCGTGGAAGCAAGCAAGACTATAACGAGAAAGATAAGCATCTTTTTGGATCGTCCATACATCGCATGTATCCGAATCAGCATGATGACTTGTATGGTATTTCAGTTAAGTCAAGATCAGTAAGATACCGCAGGTGAGCTCACCGCCCAGCATAGCATTGACGACGACAGGGGTCAATGCCCATATGAAGTAAGAATAAGGCCTGAAAACGCAGGTTATTGGTGCGCATTGATGGACTCGATGCTTTGAATGAACTTACAGCTGAAAATATAACTCACTCCTGTGTGGAGTGCAGTTAGCAAATGAATGGGAATGGGAGGCATCGGTACAGAACACCCACTACGTCTGTCTTGAGACTGGGATATTCCCTACATGTTATCAGTTAGAAGAAAAAAACAGTGTATTTGGGGGGGATACATACATAGTATGAGGGTCCTAATTGTAAGACATGGCTTGTTAGTACAGTGCAGTGTCAACTTATTAGCCTCGAAAATTTACACAGAATATAGTATTCCAATGTAGCGGACCTAGAATAGGTTGAAGTCGACTCAGCACAACATGTCAACTTGCGCTCATGACATAACGTACACAGATATAAAAAACGGTCATGAAGGACCAACGTTGCCTCTGCTCTAAGTCAACCGCATTATCCAGTCTGCTCTATAGGACCTTGCTTACCCAGACCAGTTCGAACTGTCGAAGTGTTCTTAGTGAGACGGCTGCGCCGATGACATCAACTTACCTCTTGTCCGAATGTTAATACTTGAATACCATATAAATATTAATGATACCCTCGGAAAGCATTATTTGACTCACCCCAATCATATACAACCGCGGCAGAAGATACAACTGCAAAACAAATGAGTGACTGTGAGACATCACGATCTTCACCCCACTTGCTCTCTACGGACCTGAAAAATAGCTGATAAGACTAACAGTACTGATAAACGGCAACCAAGCGGGATCATTTGAGACTGCAGTCATATCTGGATGGGGCGTATGGAGTTTGTGCAGACATATCACCATTCAGAGTTTTTATAGCGATCAGTCTGGATATCGGTTCCTCGAGTGAGAATCTTGATTGGTCGTAGCAACTATTGTCAATGAAACGACGAGAACGGGGAGGACGTTCCATGATCAGGAGCCCTCGATCGAAGCAAAGTAGTACATGATTGCGGGATTTTGGATTTCAATGAAGCGTGCGAAATATTTGAAGGCGCTGAAAATCAGTCGGTAAAGTAATATGTTCCAAATTCAATGCTGTTCGGCACGTTCTGCATCAGTTTCATTCAGCGGTCATCTAATCATCAACCTAACCTAGACTAATTGTAGAGCCTCATTAATATTGCATGACAGAAAGCATCGGTGAAGGAACGTGTTCCAATATTCTGTTCGGCACGTTCTGCATCAATTCCATCAGTGGTCATCTAATCATTAATCTAACGTGGACTCACTGCAGAGCTTCATTGGAGAGCAAACTGACCAGCAACACCAAGAGTCAGACAGCTAGGAACAGCTGAGTTAATGTCGTCTTCGACGCATCGAGACATTGATCATTATTCTGTTGCACCATCCACTCAGAAGGTAGCGACATACCAGCAAGTGCAGCCTAATTCTCGCAAGACTGTGCTTGGGAGGGCAATTCGTCAGGATTTCATCAAGAAAGGACCTTCAGAAGCAATGTTATAGGTAGCAGATGTGTACACTGGTCATCGACAGACTGGACGCTAGAACTTCTCAGTGGAATCCGCCAAAGGTGTTCCAGCTGCTAGCTCTCGACTGGCTTGATGTCATATGAGTCGCACCGATCATGCAGGGCTTCATCATACGACCACACTGCTGTTCATGGGATGCAGGATAATCGGAAACCTGCGGCATGAGCTCATTCTTCGTGTTCTAATGATCAAGAAGAAATTCCTTGCCTGAATGGTGTGATATGTATTGTGCTGTTCAAATATATTACTTGCATCAGTGAGACGATGATGTAAGGAGACAGAAATGAATTACACCCGCGTCTCGAGAGCAGAGATAAGAATGGGCAACGTGCCCAATCATCAGCGGCCTGCAAACTGTTAATATCGACAAGGATCTCTCCTGGCGCCATCTGACGGTAACGTAGTGGCGTACCAGAAGGTTTTCGCTTAAACAAAGTCATCTTGATGCATGAGATACTGCTGCTTCAAGGGTGGATAAGGGTAAAATATTCCACCCGCTGCTCATCTGTCGTCATCACTTCAGGGCCGAGAACCAGGTTTTCCGGGGAACGTTTTGACCGTGTCAGCAATGCCTTCAGAATCAGATACGCGCGAGGTCAAGAATGTACATAGGCAAGCTTGAAGTTGATATAAATCGAGAGTTGGGAGAGCATTGAACAGGGTGCGCATGTTCGATTCTACATAGCGAGCTTCCAGAACGCATACATTGGAAAGTGATAGAGCATTGAACAGGCCAGACATTTTCCTCATGTTCCCAGGGTCATGAGCAACACGTAATGCAGGAGACGGTGGAAAAAATGTGGGATAAGGCTGATATATCGATATATTGGACCTTGGTAGACCTTGGTTACTGACACGAGGGATCCAGGAAAGATTGAAACTGTAGAAGAGGGATTAGACTCGTGGTGACAGTCGTTCCTTGTAATAAGCACGAGAGATTTACTGGTACTCTCGGTCTCTGAACTGATAGTGATAGCCGCTACCATTCAGATGCACCGGGTTCGAGTGCAGCGGATTGGTCGTCTGCCACGCATAGCCATCAGAAGGTTAAATTTGACGTGTTTGTGATGGCGGCCTGTGTCAGACTCGAGCCTTGTCAGTAACGTCACCTTTTCTTCTTCGACTCGCACACTAAGCGGCGCAAAAAAGGCGAACTATCACGCCGGTGGGTCATTTGGTTAAATCCAGGATGCAAACTACTCACGTAGTTGCCGCAGCACTGGCTACTTTTTACGCAAAAGACAGGACAGTTCTTTGTCAAAGCAGCAACGACCTGAGCGAGGACAAAGAAGAAACGCATTGTTTGTGAGGATGTAATAGGGGATCAAATAAATCTGAAGAAGACAGTAGGAAGACACCTTGCTTTATATGCTGAATATATTGGCGAAGGAGGAACCTATCCACCTGGAATTCCCTTTCGAACAGTTGATATCTGCAAAGCCGACGGATTTCCACCACCTTGTGAAGCAAGTTTTGTTGGCGATTTGGCGTGGAATAATATATCATCTTGCGAATGCAATCAGCAGATTGGGTAGATCCTCTGACTTGATCACGTTGGCTTAAACAGCAGCTTGAGTTTCCGGAACTTTGCCTCGAATGCGTGACGCTCGTACTTTATCAGCAGAAAGATCGAGGAATTCCAGGCCCGGTAACTCGTACAAACTATACCGCGATATATGCACCTCCGCAGGGAAGTACCATGAGAATGTCGTGTAAAAGGGTATGCGGGACACCCTAGGCCACGACAGTCAGGAACATTTTCGATGACCGGGGTATCTTGGCCATCCGCCGCGTGGTCCATTTCAGGCACAAATTGAACTTCAGTAGAAGGTCGCCTCCACATGAGAAGACACTGCAGGATGGTAATATGGTATGGCCATGCAGATTCATCTTACTATCAAAATATTAATTTCAATTTCCTCTGACCTTGTGATGATGGTGGTTTCAAGAGTCGGCCATCTCCGGCATCCGCGGCAATTCGGAACACTGCACAGTGCACAGCGAGCAACTCAGCCTGGCCCTTGGCCAAGTGGTCACTGGTAAACTTTGGCATGGCTGGTGCATTTAGGTGGGCACAGTTCGATTCTCGAAGAGTTGAGCATCTTGATGTTATGTAGTATCATGTGAGTACATCATATTCAGGAATTCACACCCCAAGACTTCGGCTGACTTTTCGAAGTGACTGAATTCGGGCTATGTCCATCACAACCCGAGTTATCGATGGCCGTGTCGGCACTGCTCTTTTCTCATCACCATATGATCACCTGTCATCTGTGTAGACCGGTCTTCTTTATATGCGTGCGGTTTTCTGATCCCGCGGCAACGAACAGGAAGTAGCACTTAGTATCATATACCGTCATACTTATGCTCGTTTCATGCTGGGCCGCCATGATTAATCACCCATACGGCGCCCCGTCGAGTTACTTGTTTGCTAATGTGGTGAGTTTTCATGTTGTTCGAGTAGAGTGTTCTCAGTCTTACGTTTCGGGAATTCTTTCAGAACGATAGTTATAGTCAAGTCTCTTATGTGTCGCCTCCCCCGGATCGCCTCTATAGCTTCATCCCGGTAGGCTGTCTCACGGTCTTGTTTAACCAATGTTGAAATTGCAAATTCGAAGAGGTTGTCAGTCGATTCCATGCCCTGGTACGGGGCAACTGAGTACTCAGGTACAACTTCAAACAGAGACTATGACCAACGAGATTCTTTGCCAATTCGATGGACACCTCGGGTATGTCTCTAGAGAACTTTATAGGACCTGTTTGGAATACTGTCTCCCCTAGGAACGTGCTTGTCGGTTTTTTAAAGGAGTGCAGTCGAAAGTGAGGAGTAGATGGCGACCGCTTCATTTACGATCCCTACTTTTACGCCCTTGTCACAATGACGTCCGTGATGACCCAGGTGAGTTTTATGCTAGGTATATTTGGCTCTATATCTCATTGGAGGCAGATATATATATCTAGTTATTTAACGATGTACTCGAACTTCTACACTCAACTGTACTAGTAAAACATATCTTTATTGTTTTGCCCTGCTATACATCGCCGCTCAGGGCTTTCTTCCTGTTTACCGGACGTCGGTCCCTTCGAAGTCCCATACTGTTCTAGGTATTTCCCAAACGACAAATGCTTCAGCTAGAGGTTTAGTCGATAGTCGTTGAACTATTTCTCACCGTTCTTGCAAGTTGTACATGCCATCCTAGAAAGAAAAAAAGGTGTAGGTGCAGACAGGCATGTCATTGTGATCGACAATGTTCATGTCGGCTAGCCTCGACTTAGCACATGCATACTTCTGAGTCAGACCTTGAGCTCTTCAAGTTGGACCTAGTAGTTACGTACAGGACATGCATAGGCTTGTATGACGTAATAATATTCTTTCGATTCTGATCTCCGTTCTTTCGTGCCTGCTCGTGCCAATGCCTACAACACTCATCGAAGACCTGCATGCCTCAGTCGAGGCTCATAATGATACCTTCGAGGCTTTACTAAACTTGATACCCGCCAAGTACTACCTGGCGAAAGATGATCATGATGCAGACAACGTGCGTTATTGAAAATTTCAGTCGTCTATTGATGAATCTGAATAGCATGATGCGCGTCGAACAGATTCCGTCCAAGTATCAAAAACACAGCAAAAACCAAAAGGCACCCAAACAAGCTGCGAAGGAGGCATCAAAAAAGGCTCGCAGGGATAAGGTCTTCTACTATCATCACTGCTTGATGTTCCCTTCTAAGTCTGAGTTCTTATTTTCCTAGCTGGACCCAGCCAATCAAAAGTCGGTCATTGACCTTCAGAATGAAGCTGCTCTTGAGCTGGAAAAAACCAACTCGAAAGTCAAGGGAAACGGAAAGCTGCGGTGATCGGGTCCGATTCTGATGCCGACGACGACGATATGCAAGTGGATGATGTGGATCTCAGCGATGCCGTTGTGACTGCCCCACTCGACTCCATAGTGCCCATGGCTACACCAGAGAGCATCGCTGCTCTCCGAGATAAACTGCATTTGCGCATGGCAGCTCTCCGACGTGGTGGACAAAGTGGCGGAGAAACCGGGAGACAAAGATGAGCTTTTGGAGGAACGGAGAAGGCAACGTGCCGCGCTTCGTGAAAAAAGACGAAAAGAGACAAGAGAGAGGCGCAAGGCAGAGGCTGAAGGCAAAAAGGGAAGCAAGAAGGAAGCGACGAAGGGTCTTCCTGTCAAGGTATTTTACATCTTGCAAGGTTCCAGCTTGAGTTCATCCCTTTGTGCTTGACCAACAGAATCAGCTACTTGTTCCGGACTTGCCGGTCGCTTCAAAAGGAACTGCGGCATCTCGTCTTAACGACGGACCCTTGACTAATGTATCTTTTTCTGTGGTGGCTGGGAGTTCGAGCAAAAAGGCCGCATCACTCAAGACGTCTTCCATCCCAATCAAGCTTTGTCGCAGCTCGCTGCGCGGAAGGAAAATTGGATTCGATGCCGGAGGACAAACGCAAAGCTATAGAAGATAAGAGTCGCTGGCAAAGCGGAGGGCGCGTCTTGAAGGCGTCAAGGTCAAGGATGATGAAGTGCGCCTCAAGAAAGCAGTAAAACGGAAAGAAAAGGAGAAAGCGAAGAGTAAGAGTCCTGGTAAGCCGTTAATGATACATCCAAGTTCTTATTGATACTCACCTCGTTGCAGGGAGGAGAGGAAAGGACCAACTCACAGCTTCCATGGCTGCAAAGCAGAAAAACGTTCAGATAACATCGCGATGCGAAACGAGCGACGGAGCGATAAACGAAAGTCTTCGTCGTCAAAGGGGAAAGCTAAAGCTCGACCTGGTTTTGAGGGCAAGACTTTCCATAAGGGTAAAGGGAAAGCTACG